>NC_079441.1:68196629-68219129 GCF_903798145.1 Danio aesculapii
ATATATATATATATATATATATATATATATATATATATATATATATATATATATATATATATATATATATATATATATATATAAGAGGTGTGAACCTATACTGGTCTTACAATTATCATGTCATGGATTCGGTTCAATTCGATATTTCGGTGCATTGACGATGCTTTCCATACACAGTGTTGTATTTTGGGGGGGTGGCTATAACAAGCTGTCTGTATAAACACAAACACACAGCACCACACTGTCTCTTATTCACACACATACACAGACAAAGACAGCACTATACAAACACACACACACACACACACCACGTGTGCTTGCTCGCTCCCTCGGGAGCGATATTGTGAGACCGCCCACTCCTGTTAAAATTACAGCAGAGTTACCGACCGCTCCTGCGCTTTATTCTGAAGTGTATTCCCGTGCTGCATGAAATCTGGTCGGGTCCCGTGACAATGCACAGGTACAGCCGCGGGAATGCATACAGCCGAGAGGAAAAGAGAGGGGAGGAAAAGTCACGCCAGCAGGTGAAATGGGCCACAGTGATAGAGAGAAATGGAGTACTTTCATTCCCTCAATCGCAGAGAAATATGGGCTTCTGCTGTAAGTGCCAGTAAAAGACTTTCCAGAAAACACACACACAGTGAAATTTTTAAGTAGTTGGCGCCTGTAGTGTTGTAAATACTCGCGCTCGCCTCCCTTGCGACAGAGCGCATATGAGATGAATGACGTCAGTACATAATAACCGGTTGTGGTTATTACTAAACTGGTACCGAATTGTTCGCGTCTGCATCGAAGAAACAATTAATTTTAACACCCCTAATATCTATCTATATATATATATATATATATATATATATATATATATATATATATATATATGTATATATATGTATATATATGTATATGTATGTATATGTATGTGTGTGTGTGTGTGTGTGTGTGTATATGTATGTATATTAAATTATTCACTTATTGTATATATTTGTTAGAATTTTACTTTCCTATTTATTGTTTGTATATTATTAATTGTTCTAAAATAATACTTTTACTTTCTATACTATATGTATTTTATTATTGACTTATTTCTGCTGTTTTATTATCATTATTAATTGTCATGATCACCAGCGATCCAGGCTTGTAGATCGCTGGTAAACACGCACCTTCACCCGGACTACAATTGTGTCACTTTATGAACTACACTTTTCGTCATACACCTCACACACACCTGTTCCGGAATCACCGATGATTACACACACACAGCTGGGAGCTGATCAAAGACTGATTACACAGACTATGTACACTGATCACATTCCCACACAGTTTGCTGAGTCTTGTTAGTCTGTAACACCACGAAGCACAATCCTGTCTAGTCTTTCCGTGTTTTGATCCTTGCCTAGTTTTCTCGTCATTGATTTATTTATTTTTGCCGCCTGTACTGACCATTTGCCTGTTACTTGACTTCACCTATTCGTTTACCTGTATGTACCTGTTTGCTCCTGTGTTTGACTACTGCCTGCCTGACGAATCTCATAATCGACTGCACGTGGATCCTCACGTCTGTTGTCTAGTATCTACCATTACATTTAATAGTGTTTAACTTATTGTTAAAGGAGCAGAGTTATTTTAAAATGTTATTTTTGCAGGAAATCAGCTCTTCTGAGGCCGACTCCAGGCTCAGGAAGGATCATGTATGAACCCGACGCCAACGACGACTTCGATGAGGAAGATCCAGATGATGATCTTGATGTGTGAATCAAGAAAACGCACGTCCTCATTCACGCCACAAGTCTGTGACTATTACACACATCTGCACACATTATTTATTGCCTATTCCTTATTTTACCTCAAGTCAAACAGTCTGTGGCAGTCTGATGTCTGTCAGCTCCAAAATAATATTTACACACTGAGTTTTAAATAGTGTTTTTCTATATAAATTGAAATTTGGTGGACAAAAACAACATCAACAACACACTTAAACATTTTGCTATTAATAGACGGTATTAATAATAACATTGTCATAATATTTAAAGCATAAATGTCCAGTTATGATGAATATAATTTGTTCAGATTTATTGGTTTAGATCTTCACCAAACCCCCCCCGAATGTTTTTAGACATGATGCTCCAAACATAATAAAAAATTATATTGGAAATCAAATATACATGCAAAACTGTACACACTTTATTTCTGTTCATTTTCTGTTTGCCAGCGTTATTATCATGCCTGTCTCTGCTTTTTTGTAATGATTAATGTGTCCAGTGTTTCAAACTCTTTCTGCAGCCTCACAATCACGCAGATTTAATAAAAGGTAAGAAGTTTTAGAGACATAATTCAATTTCTTTTAACAAAATGACTGAGTGTGAAATATGGAAAAAGATCCTTCATGCCAACACCCAGTGGTGTAAAGTAACTAATTACAAATTCTCAAATGACTGTAATCGAGTAGTTTTTCCTCAGGAATTGTAATTTACGAAGTAGTTTTACAAACGTCTGCTTTTACTCTCCCTTGAGTACATGTTTTGTGCTGTATCAGTACTTTTACTTCAATATTCTCCTTCAGCCTCCAGTCACTACTTTATTATTTCTTGTCTATGGGGATTAGAAAAATCAGTCCTGGGATTCCCGTCCAATCAAATTGAATATAGAAAGTAAATGGCATCATAATAATCTACCTCAAGACATGGCGATTTATAAATGCAGCAAACAGGTTGGAAGGATTAAAAGTGTCCTAGAAGGCGTTCAAAATCTTTACACACAATAACCTAGAGACTGTTTAGATGCATGTAACTGATGAGAAGATGATGGATGCCTACTAATTAATCAAAATCAGATAGAGTTATGGTGTATAAGGTGTACTATATAGATAGATAGATAGATAGATAGATAGATAGATAGATAGATAGATAGATAGATAGATAGATAGATAGATAGACAGACATTTAACCTGTAATTACAATATCAAAGGGTCATTTTCAAAAAGCTATGTATATAATACATGTTCAATGATTATCACCTGCAGTGTCTCAGCTTAAATGACAGGAAAATGAAGGCTTTTATATCAGTGTTGGGGACAATTTTGAGCCCATCTTACTCTTCATATAAATAAATAACCTTAATTCATTCACATTAATTTTCTTATAAAGTAACACATTTATTTATGTATTAAGTGACTTAAGGTTGTAATAATATATTACTTCTCCCCCCCCAAACATATTTGTTTATTCTTTCATGTATTAAATTGTCATCTTAAGCTGTATTTATTCAAACTTACTGTATTTATGTATTTAAATAGGTTGAATGTGTGTATACGTGAATATGTATACATTCTTATCAATCTAAATCACATAATGTTAATGCAAATAACATATTTTATGTGTCTCCTGTTACTATTATATATATTTAATCTATATATGAAGCTAAAAGCCTTTTTTTAAAAACCGACGAAGCCACGTGAGCACAAACTTTATGTCCCTTCGCGGAAGTGACGTCAGGGAAGCGATGGCGGCCCGTGCTGCTCTGCTCTACCGTATTGGCTTTAAACTGTTCCTCAAGCGTTGACAAATTGTATACGCTCGTTTTTTTCTATTCGCCCTTCTCGGTTTTCGCGAAAAAGAGACTTAAAGAAGAGCACGGTTGATTTAATGTCGCAGCGGAAGGATCTTCGCACTTCTCCCGGCTTTCGGCAGAACGGAGACATTTCTTCGACACTCCAGTTGCTCTGACCATCTTAGCCAACGAGCATTTGAAAGACTTCACAGAGGAAACCTGTCTGGACGTCAAGACATTCACCTGGAGACATCACAAACACGCACTTTACCTCAACCGCTGCACTTTTGTACATTTCCTCGGTTTATTTGAATCATATTAAGGCGCGTCGGGACGCCCCGGTGTGAAGTTGTGAATGGTCGGCGGGATCTTATTTCCACAGGTGTGTTGTTGTACAGGTATTGCGGTGTAAATCACACCTCACGGACTCTGGTGTTATGGTTGACATGCTAAAAACCCGCCAATGTCTGCTCGGTGTGCGCACTTTCCTCGGAGTGACGTCCAGAATATGGAGCTTCTTTTTATACATCCTCAGGAAGCACATACGAACGGTGAGTCTTCAAAAAACTAACATTTTATTATGTTTTACTAACTTTAATTTCATTATATGACGGTTATCTCGACTTGAAGGGAACGCAGACACCTGTCTAGGTCATTAAAGCTACTCTAGGTTAAGATTGGAAGAGTACTATCTGCACTGATAATGTGCAAATGAGCTGAGGTAAGGTTGAGAAATAATTTTCTGCGACTTTTAACTATGTAGGTTTCCGTTTAAAAGTTTTGTAACGATCGCACAGCAAGAATAACGACTAAGTGGTTATAATAAACAATGTTAAGGTGATTACATTAAACAAGCTAATTGCAGGTTCGCCAGCTAATAAAAAATAGCTAACACTGACATTGAACCAATAATGTGGAATAAGTGTTATAAACAGTTAAACAAAGCATAAAACTTATCTATCTATCTATCTATCTATCTATCTATCTATCTATCTATCTATCTATCTATCTATCTATCTATCTATCTATCTATCTATGTTAATCCAACTATATTTAAGTATCTTTGTTAAACAATGTATAAAACTATATACAAGTATCTATATATCTATCTGAAGTATAAAACTTTAAAATTTAAGTCTATGTTAAAGTATAAAACTATATATAACTATCTATATATGTTAAAGAACATATAAAACTATATATAAGTCAGTGTTTGGTTGTATAGTTTGTCCCTCAAGGGGAAATTTTCTGTGGGTTCATAGAGCACTTCAGCAAGTTCTGACGCAATCAAAAATATAAAAACAACCTATGTTAAACAAAGTATAAAACTATAGATAAGTATCTATCCATCTATCTATCTATCTATCTATCTCTATCTATCTATCCATCCATCTATCCATTTATCTGTTAAACAACATATACAACTAATATGTCTCTCTGTTAAACAGTATAAAACTATCTATTTGTCTGTCTGTCTATCTATAAACTGTTATCTATCTATCTATCTATCTATCTATCTATCTATCTATCTATCTATCTATCTATCTATCTATCTATCTAACTGTCTGTCTGTCTGTCTGTTAAACCAACTATACAACTATATTTAAGTATCTATGTTAAACAATGTATAAAACTATATATAAGTATCTATCTATCTGAAGTGTAAAACTTTAAAATGTAAGTCTCTATCTTAATAAAGATAACTATATAAGTCTCTCTTAAACAGTATCTATCTATCTATCTATCTATCTATCTATCTATCTATCTATCTATGTTAATCCAACTATATTTAAGTATCTTTGTTAAACAATGTATAAAACTATATACAAGTATCTATATATCTATCTGAAGTATAAAACTTTAAAATATAAGTTTCTATCTATGTTAAAGTATATAACTATATATAGCTATCTATATATGTTAAAGAACATATAAAACTATATATAAGTCAGTGTTTGGTTGTATAGTTTGTCCCTCAAGGGGAAATTTTCTGTGGGTTCATAGAGCACTTCAGCAAGTTCTGACGCAATCAAAAATATAAAAACAACCTATGTTAAACAAAGTATAAAACTATAGATAAGTATCTATCCATCTATCTATCTATCTATCTATCTCTATCTATCTATCCATCCATCTATCCATTTATCTGTTAAACAACATATACAACTAATATGTCTCTCTGTTAAACAGTATAAAACTATCTATTTGTCTGTCTATCTATCTATAAACTGTTATCTATCTATCTATCTATCTATCTATCTATCTATCTATCTATCTATCTATCTATCTATCTATCTATCTATCTATCTATCTATCTATCTATCTATCTATCTAACTGTCTGTCTGTCTGTCTGTTAAACCAACTATACAACTATATTTAAGTATCTATGTTAAACAATGTATAAAACTATATATAAGTATCTATCTATCTGAAGTGTAAAACTTTAAAATGTAAGTCTCTATCTTAATAAAGATAACTATATAAGTCTCTCTTAAACAGTATCTATCTATCTATCTATCTATCTATCTATCTATCTATCTATCTATCTATCTATCTATCTATCTATCTATCTATCTATCTATCTATCTATCTATCTATCTATCTATCTATCTATCTATCTATCTATCTATCTATCTATGTTAATCCAACTATATTTAAGTATCTTTGTTAAACAATGTATAAAACTATATACAAGTATCTATATATCTATCTGAAGTATAAAACTTTAAAATATAAGTTTCTATCTATGTTAAAGTATATAACTATATATAGCTATCTATATATGTTAAAGAAC
This sequence comes from Danio aesculapii, assembly GCF_903798145.1. Lineage (NCBI taxonomy): Eukaryota > Metazoa > Chordata > Actinopteri > Cypriniformes > Danionidae > Danio > Danio aesculapii. Next base: position 68,202,971 of record NC_079441.1, read on the forward strand.
ATATAAAACTATATATAAGTCAGTGTTTGGTTGTATAGTTTGTCCCTCAAGGGGAAATTTTCTGTGGGTTCATAGAGCACTTCAGCAAGTTCTGACACAATCAAAAATATAAAAACTACCTATGTTAATCAAAGGATAAAACTATATATAAGTATCTATCTATCTATCTATCTATCTATCTATCTATCCATTTATCTGTTAAACAACATATACAACTAATATGTCTCTCTGTTAAACAGTATAAAACTATCTATTTGTCTGTCTATCTATATAAACTGTTTTCTATCTATCTATCTATCTATCTATCTATCTATCTATCTATCTATCTATCTATCTATCTATCTATCTATCTATCTATCTATCTATCTATCTATCTATCTATCTATCTGTCTTAAAGTATAAAATTATACACAAGTCTATCTATCTGTCTATATATGTGTTTGTGTAAAATATAACTTGGCTCCAAATGTTTTTTTCTTTAAAAACATATATTTATTATTGATTTTTAGTATATGACACAAGTGCAGTGTTGTTGTTTTTATTTATACTTTTAAAAAGCACATTCATAAATTAATGTCCTACTAAAACATGGTTAGAAAAAACTGAAATGAAATGAATCTACTAATATTACTCAAATAAATCCATTATTTGGAATCAACCTGTAATATGAATATTACGATAAATTAGTCATTTTGAATAGTTAAATATTAAATATTTAGATTTTGCTACATTATTTTATACTGCATTTTATATTAGAAATTTTACTTGAAATCTTAACCAACAATAAATAATGTGTAAAATATGTCTTGGCACCAGCATTGATTATTATTATTATTATTATTATAATTATTATTATTATTATAAAACGATGGATATCCAGCTTAGTGAAGCTTAAAAAATATAAAAAAAGTATTATTTTATTGAATTATGTTATGCTAAGTTTTATATCAGAAATTTTACTGAGCCTAAAGCAATAATAATCAAGGTAAGTGTATAATGTGTTGACACCCAAATTAAATGTAAAAAAGGATTTCTAGTTAATTAAATTATAATAATAATAATTTAATAGGTGGATATCCAGCTGGTGGTTGTTTTGAAGAATGATCCAATAAATGAGTCACATGCTTTAGCTCTCAGTATGTAAACACTCGTCTTAGGAACAGCCTGTAATCCTCCTGTGCACAACAAGCCAGTTGTATAATAATCTTTAAGATGCTCATTAAGACGCAATTATAACGGTATTACTCATCTGGCAACCTGATACGGGTGCTGGAGTAGTGGACACTTCACTAAACATGCTATATGGTCACACAAACATGTATGATATCAATAATTCAATATATCATAGGAAAATGAGCGTGTACAATATGTATATCATAGGCACTTCAAAAGTGAATAATTATTAATTATTTAATTTTTTAGAGTGCCAGAATGTTCAGATTGTTTTATTGGCAGCAGCTAATGCTCAAATTGGCACTTAATTGCTGATTTATTTAGTAATAATTTTCACATGTTCACCTGGCTTATGATATTGAAAGTGATGTGACTTTATTGGTCTTTTGTTCGTTAACTCTGCAGTAAAGCTCCGTTTGTTAATATCCGTTACCTTAAAATCAGTTTAATGACGACTAAAAAAGCATTTAATAATCTTAGCTGGTGTATATTTCTTAGTTCATGCATTTATAACTATAGTTCTGGGCAAAAATTAATCGCATCCAAAATAAAGTTTGTTTTGGCTTAATTTAAGAGTGTGTGCTGTGTATATTTATAATGTATATATAAACACACACATGCGTGCATATATTTGAGTAAATGTTTGTTTATATTTAGATATAAAATATGTGTATGGGTGGCACAGTGGTGCAGTGGGTAGCGCTGTCGCCTCACAGCAAGAAGGTCACTGGTTCAAGCCTCGGCTGGGTCAGTTGGCTTTTCTGTGTGGAGTTTGGATGTTGTCCCCATGCTGGCGTGGGTTTCCTCCGTGTACTCTGGTTTTCCCCACAGTCCAAAGACATGCTGCATAAGTTAATTGTGTTAGCTAAATTGGCCGTAGTGTATGTCTGTGAATGGGTGTATGGATGTTTCCCAGTACTGGGTTGCAGCTGGAAGGGCATCCGCTGTGTAAAACAAATGCTGGATAAGTTGGCGGTTCATTCCGCTGTGGCGACCCCTGATTAATAAAAGGACTAAGCCGAAAAGAAAAGTAATGAATATATGTGTATATTATACAAGTTAAGGGGCTGGCATGGTGGTGCAGTGGGTAGCGCTGTCATCTCACAGCAAGAAGGCCCCGGATGGGTCAGTTGGCATGTCTGTGTGGAGTTTGCATGTTCTCCCCATGTTGGCGTGGGTTTCCTCTGTGTGCTCCTGTTTCCCCCACAGTCCAAAGACATGCACTATGGGTGAATTGGGTGAGCTAAATTGTCCGTAGTGTATGTGGTCCTCCAGGTTGGGGGTTGAGCGTTGGGCTAACGACCCATCTTGTAAAAATTTGATGTTACGAAACACCAACATGGTGCGGCTAAATATCATCTTCGATATAAAATGGCCCTCGGAGTAAATATGATACAAGTTATATATAAATTTAAATGTCTGTGTGTATCACGTATAGATAATAAATATATATGAAATACACACTCATATTTTATGTCAAAACAAACTTTTATTTTGGATGTGATTTAATTTTTGCCCAGCAATTATATGCTTGTAATGCATTTAAAAAAATCATAAACATTTTATTAAGCGGTTAATGGCTGATAAAATTCAGTTTGTATTTTTTAAAAATAAACTTATGAATGAACATTATATATATATATATATATATATATATATATATATATATATATATATATATATATATATATATATATATATATATATATATATATATATATATATATATATACTGTGTATATATATATATATATATATACTGTGTATATATATACTGTATATATATATATATATATATATATATATATATATATATATATATATATATATATATATATATATAAATATAAATGAATGAATGAATGAATATATGATTATAAAATTCTCACAATTGATTTTTAATGCATTAACTAACACATTTACTTTTACACATTTAAGCGTTACCTCTTATACTTTATCGTCCTTTTTTAAATTTAATTTACAGCATTTTACTCTGAACACATTATGTACACTAAAAATGCTTGGTTCCACACAATCCCTTCATCTAGTCTAAACGCAAATCGATTAAGTTAACGTGATGTTTTTTGCAATTTTAAGTTGACTGAACAAAACATGTTGTCCCCAAAAAACCTTAAGAATTAAGTTTTCAGCTCATTTTAAATAAGTAGTTTGAACAAGCAGCAAAATTATTTTAAGTGTGTGTATATACAATAAAGCAATGCACAGTTTTTGATTACTGGTTAAAGTATTATTATTATTTATTTATTATTATTATTTTACATATTTTATTCATAATTTTTTTTAATGTTGTTCATGTTGTTATTAAGTTATGCTATTTATCATTATTTATTCATTTGTATAATTTTTATTATATTATTTTGGCTTTTTATAAAAGTTTAAAAGTGGAAAGTCTTTCACTGTCTGTCACATCAAGCATTTCACTCAATAATAATAATAATAATAATAAATAATAAAGGTAATCTTTTTGCAGCTTAGGTCAATTATACCACGATAAAAGCTTCAGCAATTAAATCGCAACAACAAATGTTTGCCTGCTGCCATGCAATCTTGGTGCCGGTTCATTTTGTCCCGTCTACAGTATGAACGATTCCTTATTGAGGCCTAAAGAGCCCCCTTTTCAAAGTCACCCTGGCCCGTTTGACTTCTCTGGAAGTCCCTCTGACACTTTTCGACAGCTGCGGGAGCTAAAGATAGCGCAGAAGAGAGGGATTTGGAGAAAGAGAGGACGAGGATCCACATTGTGCTGAGCGCTGGACCGAAGCTGAGGGTCTCGCATCTCTTAAAGGGAAAGTGATCCCGGTTTGAGCTCAGTTTATGAAAGCTGAAGGTTGTGTGTGTGTGCTGGAGGAAAGCTGGTGCTGGCGGTATTGACCGCTTGGGTAATGCTGGGACACACGATTAGGATTGTTCTCGTTAAATCAGGGTTTCCCTTGGTCACAAATAAACTGGATTAAACAGATAAATATTCAGCTTAATTAGCAGCTAAATTGGCAAGAAATACTTCCAGATTTCTGTAGTAAATATGAGTAAATAATACATTTATTATTAGGATTAGTAGTGCTAGCAGTAATAACTAGTAGTAATAATATTTATTGAAGTAGTTTGAGCAAGTTTTATTTTTAAATATTGTCATACATGTTAAATAAATATTCATCTTAATTAGCAGCTAAATTACCAAGAAAACCTTTAAGATTTCTGTAGTAAATATTAGTGAATAATCAATATTTTATTATTATTATTATTAGCAGTAGTAGTAATAATTATTATTATTATCAGTGTTGTTGTTATTTGTTTTATTTTTAAATATTGTCATGCATGTTAAATAAATATTCATCTTAATTAGCAGCTAAATTACCAAGAAAACCTTTCAGATTCTGTAGTAAATATTAGTGAATAATCAATATTTTATTGTTATTATTAGCAGTAGTAGTAATAATTATTCTTATTATTATCAGTGTTGTTGTTATTGTATTTGTTTTATTTTTAAATATTGTCATACATGTTAAATAAATATTCATCTTAATTAGCAGCTAAATTACCAAGAAAACCTTTAAGATTTCTGTAGTAAATATTAGTGAATAATCAATATTTTATTATTATTATTATTAGCAGTAGTAGTAATAATTATTATTATTATCAGTGTTGTTGTTATTTGTTTTATTTTTAAATATTGTCATGCATGTTAAATAAATATTCATCTTAATTAGCAGCTAACTTGCCAAGAAAACCTTTCAGATTCTGTAGTAAATATTAGTGAATAATCAATATTTTATTATTATTAGCAGTAGTAGTAATAATTATTCTTATTATTATCAGTGTTGTTGTTGTTATTTGTTTTATTTTTAAACATTGTCGTATAGGTTAAATAAGTATTCATTTAAATTAGCAGCTAAATTGCCAAAAAATCCTTTCAGATTCTGTAGTAAATATTAATGAATAATCAATATTTTATTAAATATTATTTTTAGTAGTTGTATTGTTAGTATTGTTGTTATTACTAATAATAATAATTGTTGTTAATAATAATGGTTATGTTAATAACAACAATAATATTTGTTTTATTTTTATTTATAAAATAGTTTTTGTACAAGTTTTATTTTTTTTAAATATTGTCATTTAGGTTAAGACAATATAATTTTTTACAGCTAAATGGTTTATTAAAAATACATTATTAATACATAATTGCTGTTACTTGCATTAACTCAAATAGGCTAGTACGCTTAGATGAAACATAAGAAGTTATATAAATTATTATTTTTATTATTAATATTATTATTATTATGAGATTTATTTATTCTGAATTGATTTGTCTAAAGAGCGACCCTGATGCCAATATATCAGTTTAATGTTCACATTTACTTAAAGCCTTTATTTATTAAAATATAAGCATAATAAATGCATGTATAATTCTCTAAATAAATAATACAAGCCAGTTTACGTAATGTATAATAATTATTCTGAGCTAAATCGCACCTTCAGACTTAACAATAATAAATAACAATAATAAAAAGCTACATTCTGTGAGTACGGTCAAATAATCCAGCCCTCAGTAGGAAGAAAATCGAATTATCCTTTTAACTCAAGACATGATGAGATTGTTTATAGAAGATTTCTTGATGAACACACTGCAGTAGTCAACATTTTGATTTTAATCAAAACTATTCAATGAAAGCCATTCTCGTCTTTGTAAAATAAGTTTTTGATCCACTTCAAATGACTGTTGTAGACTTTCTCATTGGTATTTACTTAAAAGAGAAGTTGCTCCAAAATGTCAGTATTTCAATAACATCCTAAATGTAAAACACACTCTTTTGCAATGCCCTGTTTTTAATCTAATGAGACAACAGGGACCGATTTTAAATGTCAATCCGTCAAAAAATTATCAATCACAAACACTTGAAAATGAAATAATTTAATGACAATAACTTGCTATGGTTACAACTGAATTAGTTGCAAAATAATTATATGAAAGGATAAAATTAAATGATAAAAAACATGATTTTACATTTACATTTAGTCATTTAGCAGACGCTTTTATCCAAAGCGACTTACAAATGAGGACAAGGAAGCAATTCACACAACTATAAGAGCAGCAGTGAATACGTGCTGTAGGCAAGTTTCAGGTGTGTAAAGTCTAAGAAGCAAAGCATTAGTAATGTTTATTTATTTATTTTTTTGAGAGAGAGTACAGTTAGTGGTATAGCCAGAGAGGCGGGTACAGATTAGGAAGGAAAGTGGAGACTTAATAGTTGAGTTTTTAGTCATTTCTTGAAGACAGCAAGTGACTCTGCTGTTCTGATGTAGTTAGGGAGTTCATTCCACCAACTGGGCAGATTGAATGCGAGAGTTCGGGAAAGTGATTTCTTCCCTCTTAGGGATGGAACAACGAGGTGACGATCATTCACAGAACGCAAGTTTCTGGAGGGCACATACATCTGCAGAAGTGAGAGCAGATATGAAGGAGCAAAGCCAGAGGTCGCTTTGTAGGCAAACATCAGAGCTTTGAATTTGATGCGAGCAGCAACTGGCAGCCAGTGCAAACTAATTAAACTAAATTAATTGTACCCAGCTTAAATGTAGTTAAAGTTACATGAGAGAGACAGGGCGAGGTAATATTATTAAATTTTTCTGCATTCTGCAGCATCTAAACTTCTTTCTACTGCACTATTTATATACAAACTTTTTTAATATCTGCATTCGTGTATCGAGTCCTTCACTTCTCAGTTCTGAATGCATTAAAATTTAACATGTCTTTATTGAATCCAGTCCAGCTTATGTTCTGTAATGTGACTGGAGCTTGTGTTTGTTGTGCACGTCTGATGAGCTGCGCTTTACAGAGGTGACTGTTTCCTGTTTTCTCTTCTTCCTGTTCTAGATAATCCAGTATCAGACAGTGCGATACGACATTTTATCATTGTCGCCCATTTCCAGAAACAGACTCAGTGAGTATTTCTTTTCTTGTCTTTAAGACGACAGCAGAAAGCAGAAGTTTTCTGTTAACACTTTTAGCATCTCAGGCCTGTGTGTGAATTGTTATTGAGACTGTTGTTTGTGTGTGTGTGTTTTTGTGGTCTAACATGTCAGTGTGTGTTTCTGCTCAGACAACGTGAAGCGAAAGATCCTGGTTTTAGATCTGGATGAGACGTTGATTCATTCACATCACGATGGGGTTCTCAGACCGACAGTACGGCCTGGGACACCGCCAGACTTCATCCTCAAAGTAAGATCAGATGTCTTTATAATCACAGACTGTTGACCAAATCTATACATGATTATAAAAACACTTTAATAATCTGCTGACCAAAGTTTCCATTGGCGTCCGAACCTGTTCTTGACCAGGGTAGTTTTTGATGGTTATTTATTTTTATTTATTGTTGTTTCAATAATATCTGTAATTTAAATTTTAATTATGGTTGCTGAGATATGTATACATTTTATACACACACACACACACACACACACACATATATATAGATATATAGATAAATATATAGATAGATAGATATATATATATAGATATATATATATATATATATATATATATATATATATATATATATATATATATATATATATATATATATATATATATATATATATATTTGAAATTGATAGTTATTTTATAATCTAATATCTAATTTTTCTAAATAGTGTATTTCTCATATAATTTTCACAAAATATTCAAATAATCAAAATAATTTTATATTAAAGATTAATTATTGTAAATATTTTAATCATTATAATTAAAACTTTGTTCAAGCTTAAATATTAAAATGTTATAATCTAAACTATAAACGTTTGTTTAATTATATTACTATTTTTATTTATTAAAATGTATCTTTCATTTAAATATTAATGATTATTTAAACATTATAGAATTAAAATGGCCTCATTGATGTAGTTTAATTGTTTTAAATCTAAATGCTGAAAAATATATTAATATTATATATGGTATTTTAAATATAATTTTATAGTATCAAATTAATTTTATTATTTAAAATATATTATAATGATTTGACATTAATAGGTGTCGTTTTTAATATTGTAATTGTTGTAGGTTAGAATTTGTATATTTTAAATCACAAATGTTATGCATATGGTTATTAAAAATGTTAATCATTTTAAAGCTCTTATTAAACATTATGAATTATTTGATGATGGCGATAAATTTTGAGTCCTGTAAATAATAAGAAATATACATAATAAATGTAGTAATAATAATAATTTTTTATATAAACTTAAACTTATTATAAAATTATTTTATTATGTGCATTTTAGTTCAAATTAATGATGAAAAACGTTTTAATCCTGTAAATAAGGAATATGATAATAAATATACATATTGTTTTAAAATGAAATATTTTAATTATTCATTTAAAATTTCTTTTTATTTATTAAATTTTCTATTATTATTATTATTATTATTCATATTTACTAAGGAATGACATTTAAACTATATTCATTTTAAATTTCCTATTATTATATTGCTGTTTATTGTTATTATTATTATTATTTACTAAGGAATGACATTTAAACTATATTTATTTAAAATTTCCTATTATTATTATTATATTGCTGTTTACTATTATTATTATTAATATTATTATTGTAGACCCTTTTTACATTTCCGGGTTTATCAGGAGCAGAAGTTGTCAAAGCTGGTAAAGCTGGGAGAGTACAACAAGTATTTTTTTACAATCCTATTTGCTAAAATAATGAAACAAAAACTCAGTGATGGCGTTATCAAGACTTTCAGAAAAAGGAAAAAAATTATGTGAGACTGATAACGACAGTCAAATTTACTCTCAGCCCCATAGACGCTGCATTAGAAACACCTCGCATAAGCGGTAATTAGTTTTTTTGTAATTTGACACAATAATGGAATTATACATTCATAAATGCATATAAATGTTCATACAATTTTGAAGAAATTAAAATATTAAAAACTTTAATATTTAAACAACTTTAATAGTAAACCGTTAATGACCATTAAACTCGTCATAACAGTCTTGTGAAAAGGGTCCATTATTATTATTATTATTATTATTATTAAAATTCGCTCACTAATTAACCATAAATAATAGCATTTTTCATCCTTATTTAAAAACTTTAAATGTCTAGTTTCATTCTCTCACATCACCTATTGTTGTTCCAGGTGGTAATAGACAAACACCCAGTTAGATTCTTTGTCCATAAACGGCCACACGTGGATTTCTTCCTGGAGGTGGTCAGTCAGTGGTATGAGTTAGTAGTTTTCACTGCTAGTATGGAGATTTACGGCTCTGCAGTAGCGGATAAACTGGATAACAACAAGTCAATCCTCAAAAGAAGATACTACAGACAGGTAAACAACTCAAACGCTCCATTTGTCATTATACTAGAGCCTTTAAAATATGGAAGTAATGAATCCATACTGTCTGTCTTTTGTGTTTGCCTTTGCAGCACTGTACGCTGGATTCAGGTAGTTATATTAAAGACCTGTCCGTCGTACACGATGACTTATCAAGTGTAGTTATTCTCGACAACTCGCCGGGAGCGTATCGAAGTCATCCAGGTGAGACTATAATAATATATTAAAAACATCAAAGCAAGCAAAACATTTGTGGGAACTAGAGCTGATGATTTGGGGTGTTAGTTTAAAGTGAACTGGAAGTTGCTGAGACTTTTATTTCAGTTTGTCTGTGTACTTCCAACTGAATATTGAGTAGGGGGCGGGGCTTTTTTTCCCAGCATCATTCACTCATGGCAAACTAATGGAAAGGGGGCGTGGTTAAGAATTGTCATCATCAGAGAAGCACCGCCCCTCTAAACACGTGCAAATACTCACATTTTGAAGATTACCAAAACAAATATTTTGTTCAGTGGATTAAAATGCATATATTAAATGTTTACCTAAAGAATATCAATGCGAACTAGCAAAATAAACATTCAACATTTTGATTTCAGGCTTGCTTTTAGTTAATATTTTTAATTAGTTATGGAAAATACTATTATTTAAGGCAATTAAACGTTTTCGTGTATTAAATTTAATGTTTAATCAAATAACATCTCTGTAATTCTATTATTTGTAAGTCTTTACTTGATGCTTTTCTCATTTAAAGGGATAGTTCACCCAGAAATGGAAATTGTAATCCTTTAATCGTTCATACTATGGATATCAATGACTGCTTTTTTCCAGCATTCTTCGAAATATCTTGTTTTCCCGATCAACATCAAGTTCTGAACCACCTGAGTGGGAGAAAATGGTGGGAATGTTTTATTTTGGGGTGAACTATCCATTTAATACAATCACATTTGAATTTAACATACATTTTTATTATTAGGCAGAGTAAACTTTAAGCTAGATTTCAGTGAAATGAACTCATTTCATTAGTTTGAACAGTTTGGTTTTGGTCAGCTCACTGTATGTGGCGTGAGGTACTGCATTTGCAGGATTAAGTTGTGCACGAACAGTCGTCCAGCTGGTCGCTCCGCATGATATCTGTGCTCGTGTACTTTAGGCTGTTTCACCCCTGACATATTTGGCATGTTCGGCATCACCGTAATCAAAAACAAAGCACACGTAGGATTTAATAAGTGCCGTTATTACATGGTTATTACATGGTTATTACATGGTCACATCAGAAAACAACCAAGTACAAAAGTTTCCCGATTCTTAGTTTTATGTATGTATATGTATGTGTATATATATATATAATATATATATATATTATTCATTCATTTTCTTGTCGGCTTAGTCCCTTTATTAATCTGGGGTCACCACAGCGGAATGAACCGCCAACTTATCCAGCATTTTGTTTTATGCAGCGGATGCCCTTCCTGCCGCAACCGATCTCTGGGAAACATCCACACACACTCATTCACACTCACACTGCGGACAATTTAGCCTACCCAATTCACCTGTACCGCATGTCTTTGGACTGTGGGGGAAACCGAAGCACCCGGAGGAAACCCACGCGAACGCAGGGAGAACATGCAAACTCCACACAGAAACCCCAACTGACCCAGCCGAGGCTCGAACCAGCGACCTTCTTGCAGTGAGGCGACAATACTACCTACTGCGCCCCTGCGTTGCCCATATATATATATATATATATATATTATTATTATTTATATAATAAAAAAAAAAGATGTACACCTAATCAAACTGTGATATATTTAAGTAGTTTTATATATCATTCATTTTGTTTACTTTTTTTTTGTAGAAAGTGCAAAGGTCAGTATTACTAGCCCCCTTAAGGCTGATTTATACTCCTGCGTCAACTGCACATGTATGCTTCGGCGCAGCCTATGCGTGGTCGCATAGCCCTCGCAGTGGTCGTCGCTGACGCGTACCTCTCACAAAATATAACTACACGTCGCAACGACGCGTAGCACAAGCTCTGTGATTGGTCGGCTTGGTAGCGCTGATGAGTGTGGGCAGGGGTGAGAGTCGAGCAAGCCAGATGGAGCAAGTGTTTACAAGTGTGGAGTCCCGCGAAGAAGCTCCAGATGGAAACTTTTGCTTTGTGTTTACCTTATGATTAAAGTTGTTGCACATCCGCCGATTTCTGCTACAAAATTAGCCAGTTTTAGCCACTTGTACATTAAAGTAGCATTCAGAAAAAACAAAACACCAGCGAAGAAATATGACGCAGACAGAGGAACATAACATCGACTGCCAGCTAGTGTTTCGGAAGTGTTATTAGAGCAACACAAAACAGTGTGCAGAAGTATAAATGCATGGCTATGGGTCACGCCGATCACTCGACGCAGAAGTATAAACCAGGCTTTAAGTGATTTTTTTTTTACGGATTGCCTACAGAACAAACCACTGTTACCCTGATTAATTAAACTAGTTAAACCTTTAAATTACACTTTAAACTGAATACTAATATCTTGCAAAACAACTAGTTAAATATACTCACCATGGCAAAGATATTAGAATATAGTTATTAAAATATTACGTATAAGAGTTCATCTCTATAACTGGCCACTCAGACAGAAGTTACTCTTACTCATGTTACATTTATTAATACAATGTTCTTTTCTTTTCATTGGTGAACTCTCGTTTTAAACACAGAGGCGTATTTAAAGAGTAATCCACCATTTTTAGAGGGAGGTCAAAAATTATTTGTAGCCAAATTTATGGCTAAAGGGTCTTTAGAAAGATGTCAGCAGCATTATTTTATTTTTCTTTCACTCCTGTGATACTCACCAAATCACAAGCATTAAATCAATCCCTATTAGACAAAATCCAGCTGTGTTTTACAGCTTTTGGTGTTGTTTGAGGAGTCCTTTAACTCCTAACTAATATAACAAACAAGTAAATTCTGTTGTTAAATCCAGTTTTGCCACAAGTCGTAGATGGTAAAAACTGGAAGTGATTTCTCTCTTTTAATGACCTAGAGAAGGTGATCCATGCTTTTACTTTGGGAAGACTTGACTATTGCAATTCTCTATATGTGGGTATTAGTCAAAATGCCCTAAATAGGTTAGGTTAGGTTAGGTTACTTTATTTATACCCGAAGGTAGACTTGGTTTGCAGTCAAGAGTCCTCATCTCACAACAGTGCCACACAAAGGAACTCACACAGTAACAACAACAAGTAAACATTAGGACATAAAACATAAAAACACTTATAAAGTATAAATTTATAATCACTTCAAGTGTCCACCCCTCACCACCCCCCCCCTCCCCTAAATAAATGTTTAAAACGATCTAAAATATACGGGTCACCGAAATACCTCTGCTTTAGTCTATGCCTTATTTAAATATCTAATGGCTGCTGGTATGAAACTTTTTTTGTATCGTTTCGTTCTACAGCTTAATACTAGAAACTTGCGACCAGAAGGAAGGAGCTGAAACTCTGAGTGTAGGGGATGAGCAGTGTTACTTAAAATTGAATTTGTGATTCTCTTTAGCTGCTTGGTGTACACAGCCTCTAGATTAGCTAGTGACACCCCAGTTAGCTTACTGGACCACTTAACTATTTGATTTAGTGAGTTTTTATTCTTGACAGAGAGATTCCCAAACCATGACTAATTGCAAATAGATTGCAATTAGTCCAAAATGCAGCTGCGAGACTTCTGACAAGGACTCGCAAGTATGAGCACATATCCCCAGTTCTTTCCCCTCTGGGCTGGCTCCCTGTTAGGTCACGGATTGATTTTAAACTATATTAATTTTTGTTTTTAAATCCTTAAATGATCTGGCACCACCTTACTTATCAGACCTCTTACGGGTATATAATCCTGGTAGGGCGCTAAGATCTTCTGATCAGTTTATTCTTTCGATACCAAGGCCTGGTGTAAGCGAAGTGGGGATCGGGTTTTTGCTGTTATCGCAGCAAAACTCTGGAACGGGCTTCCACCCCACATCATACATGCTCCAACTCTGTCTGTTTTTAAAAAGCGTTTGAAACTCCATCTTTGTTCTTTTGCATTTGAGCCTTTGTAATGTTGAGGGGTTTGCCTTATGTTTTAATTGTTATGTATGTGATGTAGGTTTTATTTTAGTATTGATTGTGTTCAGCACTTTGGGCAATGTATTTGTTGTAAAAAATGTGCTTTATAAATAAACTAACTAACTAACTCCTTTCACTTGGATACACGTCATTAACGTTTCTCTTCTTTCCTGACCCACAGATAATGCAATACCTATAAAGTCATGGTTTAGTGACCCCAGTGACACAGCACTTCTTAACCTGCTGCCCATGCTGGATGCACTAAGGTAAACATTGAGGACTTGCTGAAAACACAGTACAATGGCTGTTATTGCGTTCACTCTGCGCTGCCACATTCACAGTGCAAGCAAATGTGGCTCAGAACAGATTTTTCATTTGCTTAAGATTTTTTCCAATCAAATCCCTTTTATTGTTGCATCATCAGCAGTGCGTTTGCTATGATGAGTGAAAAGCTTAGGTGTATATCATTTTGGCCAATTTAAACAATAATAAACAACATAAAACAGAAACATTTTGATGTTCTGATGGCGATTTCTATCAAAGTCCCTTTAAGGCAAGTCATTTCACTCGGTGGCCATCTTTGAAACGCCTCTCGGGCAGTATGCTTGGGCATTCTGTATGAATGGGGAAACTTCAAATTCTCAAACTACTTGCCAAGCTTATGACTACATTTCATATTACGAATAACCAATAAAATTAAACAACACCTGTCTATTAAGTTTCATTTCTAAATGTTCGTATCCCACAAAATCTACAGAAACTCATGTCTGGTCCGAACCCCTCCCCTTCTATAGCGATCGCTGATTGGCCACTGTACTAGAAGGCGGGCTTTATTCACCACATAGCGAACACTGATTGGCTACTGTACTAGATGGCGGGCTTTATTCACCTTATAGCGAGCGCTGATTGGCTACTGTACTAGAAAGCGGCCTTTATTCAATAAATAGCGAGCGCTGATTGGCTACTGTACTAAAAGGCGGGCTCTATTCAACATATAGCGAACACTGATTGGCTACTGTACTAGATGGCGGGCTTTATTCACCATATAGCGATCACTGATTGGCCACTGTACTAGAAGGCTGGCTTTAGTCACCACATAGCGAGCGCTGATTGGCTACTGTACAAGTAGGCGGGCTTTATTCACCTTATAGCGAGAAAAAGGTGGGCTCTATTCACCATATAGCGATCGCTGATTGGCTACTGTACTAAAAGGTGGGCTCTATTCACCATATAGCGAACGCTGTTTGGCTCCTGTACTAGAAGGCGGGCTCTATTCACCATATAGCGAGCGCTGATTGGCCACTGTAATAGAAGGCGGGCTTTATTCACCATATAGCGAGTGCTGATTGGCTCCTGTACTAGAAGGCGGGCTTTATTCACCAAATAGCGATCGCTGATTGGCTCCTGTACTAGAAGGCGGGCTTTATTTGCCATATAGCGAGCGCTGATTGGCTACTGTACTAGAAGGCGGGCTTTATTCACCATATAGCGATTGCTGATTGGCTACTGTACTAGAAGGCGGGCTTTATTCACCATATAGCGATCGCTGATTGGCTACTGTACCAGAAGGCAGGCTTTATTCGCCACATAGCGAGTGCTAATTGGCTTCTGTACTAGAAGACGGGCTTTATTCACCATATAGCGATTGCTGATTGGCTACTGTACTAGAAGGCGGGCTTTATTCACCATATAGCGATCGCTGATTGGCTACTGTACCAGAAGGCAGGCTTTATTCGCCACATAGCGAGTGCTAATTGGCTTCTGTACTAGAAGACGGGCTTTATTCACCATATAGCGATCGCTGATTGGCTACTGTACTAGAAGACGGGCTTTATTCACCATATAGCGATCGCTGATTGGCTACTGTACTAAAAGGTGGGCTCTATTCACCATATAGCGATCGCTGATTGGCTACTGTACTAAAAGGTGGGCTCTATTCACCATATAGCGAACGCTGATTGGCTCCTGTACTAGAAGGCGAGCTTTATTCACCAGATAGCGAGCGCTGATTGGCTACTGTTCTAGAAGGCGGGCTTTATTCGCCATATAGCGAGTGCTGATTGGTTACTGTACTAGAAGGCGGGCTTTATTCACCATATAATGAATGCTGATTGGCTCCTGTACAAGAAGGTGGGGCTTCATTTGCCATATTTAGTGTAACACTTTCCCCCATTCAAAAGTATACGAGTGACATGTCTTGTGTATTCTATAGTCTTTGTTCCTATGTATATGAACCACTTCCTCCATCTGAATTTTGCGCGTCATCAGTGAAGTCATGTGAAAACAACCTCTAGACAAGTACACAGTCAAAAAGGTGTGCACATGTACACATCGTGTGACTGTTAGGCAGTATTGATATAGATACAATCTGTTGCAGCCCTAGATTTGAGCAGTAAGCCTCGCAGTGTGAATGTAGCCCGTAACTCAAATGCATCTTCAATGTATGTTCCCTCTTCAGGTTCACTGCAGACGTACGATCCGTCCTGAGCCGAAATCTCCACCAGCATCGGCTCTGGTGAT
>NC_079441.1:68224129-68272854 GCF_903798145.1 Danio aesculapii
ATATATATATATATATATATATATATATATATATATATATATGTATATGTATGTATATATATATATATATATATATATAACTCGAAAGTACAATGTTTACATTTTGCATTTCATTGATATTCCTTTGTCTTACTCCCTTATTTATCAAGGGTCACCACAGAGGAATAAACCGCCAACTTATCCAGCATATGTTTTAAACAGCGGATGCCCTTCCAGCTGCAACATATTACTGGGAAACACCCATACACACTTATTCACACTTATACACTTCGGCAAATTTAGTTTATTCAATTCACCTATTGCGCATGTGTTTTGATAGTGAAGGAAACCCACGCCAACACAGGGAGAACATGCAAACTCCACACAAAAAGCCAACTGACCCAGCCGGGACTTGAACCAGCGACCTTCTTGCTGTGAGGCGACAGTGCTAACCACTGAGTCGCCAGGAATTATCATTTTAATTCATAAATATATCCCATTTCAGGTTGAACAAATACATAATGGTACATTAGGGAGGTATGTAGTTTTACAAGGCAACATCCTTTCAGAAAAGATCAGCTTATTTAATGTTTATGGTCCAAATGATGACAATTCTACATCTTTTAACAACTTGTTTTTGTTAATTCTCACCTTGCCTGGATAGTATTTTATTGCAGGGGACATGAATTGTGTATTAGATCCTATTAACGATCACTCCACAGTAATAGACAACGTTTAATTTACTGAATGTTCAGAAAATTGTCAGTATATGAGGCGACACAGTGACTGAGTGGTTAGCGCTGTCGCCTCACAGTAAGAATGTCGCTGGTTCGAGTCCCGACTGTGTCAGTTGGCATTTCTGTGTAGAGTTTGCATGTTCTCCCCGTGTTCATGTGAGTTTCCTCCGAGTGCTCCGGTTTCCCAAACAGATATGCGCTATAGGTGAGTTGAATAAACCAAAATTGATCGTTGTGTATGAATGGATGTATGGATGTTTCCCAGTTCTGGGTTGCAGCTGGAAGGGCATCCGCTGTGTAAAACCTATGCTGGATAAGTTGGCGGTTCATTCCGCTGTGGCGACCCCTGATAAATAAAGGGACTAAGCCGAAAAGAAAATGAATAAATGAATGAAATGACTTGTATGGTGGCTTGAGATTTTTACGGCACTGCCCTAGCTCTACTACATACTTATAGACCACATGTAAACACGTTATAATATGTTTGAATTTCTCGTAATTTACACAGCAAGAACAATTGTATAGTTTTTATAAACCCATAGTTTGAAACTGACTTTCTGAACTGCTTTTTCAGGCCTTTAAAACACTGTTGTGTAAATGAATGGCCAACATGCATCATTTTCTTGATAATTATGTTACGTAAACGTCTCTTAAGGCTGCATGAACTGTGCGCTAAGATTTAAAAGGGTTTCTTTTTTCTGTACTAGGTAATTGTGGAAAAAGCTCCTAAAGCCAGAATAGGTGACCTAGACAAGAAGAAATACCTGGTCCCTTCTGATCTGACGGGTAAGTATTTTCAAGATCAGATTACATGTTAAAGATGGCATGTGATGCCATTTTAAAAGGTCATGTTTTTGTTATACTAGATTAAAACATTACTTTTCACATACTGTGCAATTTTGCAGCACCTCTAATCTTAGTCTGTCTGAAACACTCTTAATAAGAATAATAATCATTCATTCATTCTCCTTCAGCTTAGTCCGTTTATTAATCAGGGGTCGCCACAGCGGAATGAACCGCCAACTTATCCAGCATATGTTTTACACAGCGGATACACTTCCAGCTGCAACCCAGTACTGGGAAACATCCATACACTCTCATTCACACACATACACTACGGCCAATTTAGTTTATTCAATTCTCCTATAGCACATGTGTTTGGACTGTAGGGGAAACCGGAGCACTCAGAGGAAACCCACGCCAACACGGGGAGAACATGCAAACTCCACACAGAAATGCCAACTGACCCAGTCGGGACTCGAACTAGCGAGCTTCTTGCTGTGAGGTGACAGTGCTAACCACGGAGCCACCTAATAATAATAATAATTATTATTATTATTATTTTTAATAGCGCCTTTAAAAGTAGCATCTCAAAGCGCTTTAGTAACATATAAAGAACGCAGAAGTAAAAAATACATACAAAGATACATGCATAACGACTAGACACAAAGACAATGCAATTATGATAAAACAAAGAAATCAAATAGTAGTTACTGTGTAAGATTTAAGTGATGATTTTAAAAACCTGAATTTTAAGAGGGCAGAGAGCTTCAAAATGTAGGTGCCAATGAAGAAAATACCCGATCTCCCATAGATTTTAGCTATGTTGACTGAACAGTTAAAAAACCATCATAAGAATAGCCTAAAGCAGGGGTGGTATAAGGGATTGAAAGCTCAGACAGATATTCTGGTACAAGACCATTCAATGCCTTATAAGCTAGCATAATTATTATAAAATATAAAATTGACAGTGCAATTTTTCCAAAATAGGGGTTATGTGCTCTTATGCTCCTATTTAGAATTCTATTTTGTACCAATTGTAACTTGAGTTAATATCTACAAAGCCCCTCCTCCTCAAAAGCTGAGAGGGCTGTGATAGGCCAGTTGCACCAGTGCCCTGTGAATGGCCAAATGACTCAAGTGTGTGTCGAAAATTGAACACATCTTCCCATAATCACCAAGGCCTTTGAGGAGATTGTAAATCAGTGGGTTTAACTGATGTGGTTTCATCTCATAATGTGGAAAATTGAAGCAGATCACAATAAACATTTCACAATACATTTTAATTTAGCCTCAAAATGCACATCTCTACAAAATATGACGACATTACAGTTCATTGAAACCTCGTCTTAATTCTTTGAGTTTATCTGTGGTCTGCGTTTTCAAATTGTGAGATTGAAGTTTTGTATGTAATATCTGGACTTTGCTCATCCAGCTTTTACCCAACGGTTCTCCATCCATCATCTTTGTCCTTATATATATTTTTTGTTGCTGAAATTAGAAAGCTACCTTTAAAAAAGTCAATCTTTAAAGACAAATGGTGTTAAAACCGAGGCCTTTATAGTACTAGAACTGTCCTATTTTCTCTTGTCCATTGACTTTAATCTAATGTCCTTCCTCACATGTTAAATGCTTGGGCGTTCTCATCTCTGATAATAATCATTTGAAGCTCAAATTAATAATATCATGCATTATGGACTCGAAACTTGTCATATTTACCGTGTTTATTATTTTCTCTCAACTAATAATCAGTACTTATCAGTCACGTTATTGAAATTGCAATAATTCTGATTGCCTCAAATAAAATCAAGTGCTCTGAAAGATTTATTGTTAATTATGTTGTCAATGTTTTTTTTATATCATTGTATTTTTATTTGTTATATTTTAGTGGGCCAGTTTTACTTTCTCATCCGAAAACGAATCCACCTGAGAGCTGAAGATGCTCTTTTCTTCTTCGTAAACAACGTCATTCCCCCTACCTCCGCCACCATGGGCCAGTTGTACCAGGTATTAATAATTCTCCCTTACACTTTGATTGTTTTTTCCTCCAGGGTTCCCACAGGGCTCATGAAATTTCCGAAATATTAACATGAATTTTTGCCTCCGCAACTAATATTTAGTCACGTTTTTAAAGTCTTGTTTAAATGATTCATTATTTAATATATTAATCAACACTGTATTAATGTTATAGTCTAATTGACAAGACCTACTTATATTTGTCTGCTTAGTGCTCATTATTGGTCATGGATATTCAGCTTTTTAGTCATTAGAAATCAAGGAAAATTTAGGAAATTGACTATTCATTGGACTTAAATAGTCTAGTCTAGATGGTCCAAAGCCACGATTTTGTCATCTTAGACAAATTTGGGAAGTCCTAAAAGATTCCTGAAATCCTAGGCTAAAATCTGTGATCTGTCAGTTTGACATGTTCACAGACAGCAGCTTACTGCCCATTGCCAGCAGAAGTTCTGGCAGTGTCAGAAGATTTCAGACACTTTCCTGCAGCGTGACAACAGCTGCGATAAGCGTCAATCCAAGAACCGTTAGGAGCGCCGAATCTGATGACGCAATCTAGCCGACAATTCAAATGACCGCGGGGAAATGTCTAAACAGTTTTTGTCTTCCTATTATTGAGGCGTGCTGTGTGCAAAATTGCAGCTACAGATTGTTTATGTTTGCTGTGAGGAATCATTTCAGAACGTGGGATAGTGAAAGTGTCATGGGTGGATGACGTCAAACTCCGGGGGCGTTTTCTTCTGTGATTGGTGCGTCTTTATTGTTGTTCAGTCTGACGTTATGACAGCTGAGATCTTACAGTGTGACATGGGAGCCATGTTCATGCAGTCTGACATGCTACAATCGTTTAGTATTATAAAAAATTGCACAGCGTGAGCCGGCCTTTAGATAGGAATTTTATATATACAGATGTGGACAATATTGATGGTAACCCTCCATTGAAGAAAAAAACTACCGTGGTCAACTTCAAAATGAAAAACGTAATGATTAATCAAACATTGCTGAAAAAAATGTATGAAGATCAAGTGTGGTTCAACAGAAGCATTATAAAAGGAAAACTAATGAACAAAGATGAAGGGTACCAACAATTCTGTCTACATTTGTATGTTATATATAGGTGGTGCACGTTTTAAGGAGTTCAGATCAACAGAGTTGGCTGTCGTTTATTATTTTCTTACATTTGCAAGTGTTTAGGTGAACTCTTGGTTTTAATCGCTTTTCGATGTGAATAAATGACCAAGTTCAGCATCAGCCTCTTGAAAGGGGGCGGGATGTAGCAAATACTAGAGCGCTTTTGATTGGTCAGATTTGATGAGAAACTGTAGTATGAGGTGACATCAAATAATTTAAGTCGATTTATTTCGCCAGAAGTGGCAAACGTAAAGATTTAAAAGTCATTCATTCATTTTCTTTTTCGGCTTAGTCCCTTTATTAATCTGGGGTCGCCACAGCGGAATGAACCGCCAACCTATCCAGCATATGTTTTACACAGCGGAGGCCCTTCCAGCTGCAACCCATCACTGGGAAACATCCATACACACACACTTACACTCATACACTACGGACAATTTAGCTTATCCAATTCACCTGTACTGCATGTCTTTGGAGTGTGGGGGAAACCAGAGCACCCGGAGGAAACCCGTTTTTTTTTTTTTTGGAGAACAGATAATTACAGATAACCTTTGGACTAACATATTTATGCTATATTAGGGGGGTCAGACACCAGATGCGCGATGCATTTTAGAATCATAAACAAATTTTTAACAGGGTACACACACTGGCGACGCAAGTCTCAGGACACTGTTCAAATGTCTGCCGCTCCACAGAATTAGTTAATATCAATTAATATAATATTAGTATATAATTAGTATATTTGTAATTAAAAGTCTTAGAATTTGTTTAAATCATTCATCATATGCTGTATTATTTAACACTGTACTAATGTTATGGCCCGTTTCATTTAAGTGGTACGGTACGATTCGGTACGCTTTTTATGGCCGTTTCCACTGTCAAAAGGCGTACCGAACCGTACTGTACCACTTTTTGGTCGCCCTTTGCAAAGGGTACCAAGGGTACCAAAAGGCGGAGCTAGACACACAGCTGAACGCTATTGGTTTACAGAGATACGTCATTCACTCAAGCCAGAATGAAAACAAAGAAACCGCCATGTTTTAAATACACAGCCGAGAGATCACACCGTAATAATATATACATATAATAACAAGCCATGGTCGACCAAAGCTCAAACAAACCTTGTCGTCGTCTTGATAAACAGCCACAAAGCCAAGAAGAACAGCAGATTCTACCCTGTGCCCAGTAGTTTTTAACGAGCCAGTCTAAAGCGCGAGCAGTTTCGCTTTCTTGCTTGCGCATCTTTATTTGAAATAACAAACTTCTTGAGCTGATGATAATAACCTGCGCTTGATTATTGACGTGCTTTTGAAACCCGATCCTGTCAGAAACTGACAAACGCGAGAGTGAAGCGCGAAGAAACAAAGGAGAAGCCGGAAAAAACAAAGGAGCACATTATTTTTCAGCAAACATGAACAAAATGCCATGTATAACTAACTTATTATCCTCACCTTTTGGACTATTATGAACTGGGAATGATTGAATTACTCTCTAACAGAGGCTACCTGTGCTGCTGAAGATTAAAGACACAGATAAGAGGTTTTCACTGACTGTGGGCTATGTTGTAAGGACTAAATGTCTGTTGTGTGTAGTTTTTCTGTAACTGGTAACATATTGGAGACCGTAAGGGTCTGTATGTGTTCATATATGCTGCATTTATATATTTATTTAATGTAATTGCAGACGTTACAGTGGGCTATTTCGCACTGTCATTGATCTGCAGTTATAATAAAATCATGTTCATAGAAAAGTTAGTAATAAACATTTATAGAGAAGTATTTATGTGTATAAAGCATCTGTTTCATGAGAAGTGCTTCTCGTATGATATGTGAACAACCCGTACAGCTTTACTGTACAACTTCTTGTTTACAGCTTTACAACTTTCTGTCGTACACCATGCCCACCAAAAGAGTACTATTGGTATCCTTTTAGCAGTGGAAACGCAAGCCTGATATAGGTGACCTGTACCGACCCGTACCACACTGTACCACTCAGTGGAAACGGGCCATTATAGCCTAATTGAAAAGATTAAAAAGGCCATTCACTTATATAAGGCAATGTAATACTTCTAGCCCAGTTATGTTTCACACTTTAGCACTGTGCTCTAAACAAATGTGACGTAAATTTGAGCAATTAAAGATATATTTTCATATTTGTCTGCTTAGTGCTTATTACAGGTCATGGAAATCAACTTTTCAGTCATTAGAAGTTAATGAAAATCAGGGAATTTGGCTTAGAGTGGGAACTCTGTCTATCAACATGGATGTACAGTACTATGTAACATGGACATGTTTTCACTCGTCTTATAATTGATTTTTGTCACCCACAGGAACATCACGAAGAAGATTTCTTCCTCTACATCGCCTACAGTGACGAGAGTGTGTATGGAGAATAGAGCCAAAGGGAAAACACACCCTCGACCTCTTCTTCCTTCCTCCTTAAACAATATATAGACGTCATGCTGGCAGCCTAGAGCTCTCAGAACTGAAGTATCAGATGCACTTTTTGCTTTCGTTTTTTTTATCATATCTCCTTTTACGTTTTTATCCTTTTGGTCTCGCGTTGAAATCTGATGTTTAATAAGACGCAGTTTCTTTCAAAACGGTGTCTTGCGAAATTGTCAAGCACTAGCGCTAATGTAATGAAAATAATAACTAAATACCATTGATGTGGTAACATTTTGAATCTATTCCAGCTTATGAGCAGATATACGGCCATTTATAACATGCAGAACTTTCATAGTCAAGCTCATTTCAAACCATTCTGATCATAAAGCGATGTTTGCTCCTTCTAGATGGTTTCTAACTAGCATGTGCAGTCCAACACTCGCTGGTCAGTGAGTTAGCAGACTAAAGTGTATTCTGTTTTCAGCTACAAGTCTAATATGCTGTTGGTTTATCTTTTATTATTGTACTTAAACGAATGTAGATGGCTAGATTGATTTTAAGTTGTAAATCTGAAGGTGCAAGTTTTATTTGCAGGTTTGTTTTTCGTTTTGTTTTTTAATCTTGGTATTCAGCTGTATTTCTGGTACCCTTGATGATGACCATATAAATCAAACGCACACCAGTTTTGTCTGTTGTCATTTTTTTATCACTATTTGGTGAAATAAACAGTAAAATGGAAGCTTTAGATGAAAACAGCTAGTCGATAAGGGCACGCTGCTTTTTTTGGAAAAGGGATCATTTATTTTACAACTCATAAGCGAGATGCTAATGGTCTAATCCGATTCAATGATCTATGCTAAGCTAAGCTAAAGGTGCTCTAGCCAGACCTGGAGATCGGCTGAATGGATTAAAAAATGGTAAAACTCAACTCCAGGGGAGTTTCAAAATGAGTCTATTTCCAAAAAAAAGGGAGTGTTCCTTTAAATATCGCAAATTAGTAATGATTGTCATCTTGTTCACAGTTATAGGATCTAGGCACCACTGTTGTGTATGTTTAAGTAAGTCCACACACTAATAATTATGGAAACAGTATATAATAATTAATAAACACAACCATACATCATGTACAATGTGCTTTTCGTTTTAAAGGCAGTGTTTATGATGTGAGAGAAGTTAGCATGAACTACAAATGACATAAAACTACAGTTCCCATGTTTTGTCGGATGGGAAATCTGCAACAAGATAAACCTTACCCAAAATACAAAGTCAAATTAGTAAGCAAAAGTTTACTTTGAGTGGTATACTCTCATGGACATGACCAAATATATAATGGGAAATATAAAACATTTTAATAAATAAGCTAAAAACGTAAATGAATAATATTACGATAGATAGATAGATAGATAGATAGATAGATAGATAGATAGATAGATAGATAGATAGATAGATAGATAGATAGATAGATAGATAAGGTAACGAAAGAACAGCGTAAATGCTACAAAGAACACCTATTAATCTAAGTAGCTTATTAAAATGGAATTTGTTCATTCAAAGACGTTTAAATAAAACGTAGTAATAGTAAACATTGATCCAAATTACACTTTTTTATATACTAAAGCATGTTAACAAAGTGAAATTGGACACGTGAAATTAAAATAACGTTAACAGTAAAATAGTACTCACGTAAAATGTCACACCAGGATGTCAGGTGTCAACCTGTCAACACGTGATGACGCTGTTACGTTTGGGCATAAAAGAATCACTGAGTCGGATCTTTCAAATGAACCGAATGCCAGAAATGAGTTGGAGTTGACGCCGCACACGATGCCAATGCCATGGAAACGCGACGCTTTTCCTGAACTGTCCAGGTTATGGGTGAACTTGAGAAAATAACAGTTTGTTAGCGGTAACAACGAGACACAACATGCCTCACAAAGCGGTTAAAGTGATCGTTGAGCTCCACCTGAGGGCGGTGAGGGTTTACTTATTTATAATTTTCAAGCTTACCAACTAAACTGACTGACTTTGAGACTGTCAGAAACATGAGAATGTCGTATTACTAACGTTACATGAATAACCACAGTATATTGTGATGGTCGTGTCGTGCGTCAATTGTTTTATAATATTTCTATTGTAGATAACCTGTCCAGGGGTTCATCTGCCCGCCAAAGATGATGTTTACCTGAGTGTGAGTCTGATGAATCGGTACAGAAAGTCCGAATGTCTTCCTGCAGTGTTTCCGATACTGATTCGCGAGAAAATCCGCTTCGAAAAGGTGGAGGGATATTATTATTATTATTATTATTATTATTATTATTATTATTATTATTATTATTATTTTAGTCTTTATATTACAGTCTTTTTGCTGTTTTGTAAACTCTTTTTTTCTTGTAGATACTGAATTATGCCACTGATCCTGAAGCCATAGCTGAATTTCTTCAATGTGAGCTGCTGCTTATTCTTTCTCCTCCTTCATTTTTGCTGTTTCTCATTGATTTGTAATTTCATATTTCTGTCATCTTGAGAAAAAAAAAAGGTATTTATATATCTATTTTTTGGAAAAAGTGCCTTTTTATTCCCAGCGGGCATCGTGGTGTTAAAATTGCTTCAGAAAACACGTCAAAAAGGCAGATCGATTCGAATTGTCTACCTTGATGTCAAAACGACATCAAATTGACGTCTACATTCAATCGAAATCAGAAAACAAGTCAAAATTGATAACATGACTGTCCTGTATTCGATTTTTGACGTGTGTTGTTTTTACGTCAGTGGCAGACGTCAGTTGGATGTTGTTTTGACATCAGTGTAGTTTGAATGCATTGTCGGTATTCAACATTTAATCCAGTGTAAATTTGTATTTAGAATTTGAAGCTTTCATTGGTTCATCGTGTTGATGATCAAATGGGCATCATTGTGTGGATGTCAAATGAACGTCAAGGTTTTGACATCAAATCGATTTGCATGTTTGATTGTTCTTTGACTTTATTGTCAATTTCATGTCGTTCTGCCATCAAGGTGCCCGCTGGGTTTCATTAGAATTATATTAGGCAACACTTTGTTATTTAAGGTGTCCTTCAGCTGAACACATACTCAAGTGTGTTTAGAAACAAAGTTATGAAAGTGAACTGTTTTTTAAATACTCAAAGCTTTTTTTTTAATTAATTACATTTTTCATGGGTTATTAATGTGTATTTCTCCTCTTCAGATGAAACTGTGAAAATTGAACTCATTCAGTTGATTCCTCCAGGTACAACTTGTATTAACTTTTCAGATATTACTAAATGGCTCATGTTGCAGATTCCTAACCACATCTGCTTTTAAAATGTGTCTTTACAGCTGGAGAAATACTGGCTAGTTTTGAAGAAGATGCTAGAAGTTTTCTTTTCCCGGAGCCGAAGCTGGTCCCGTCCTTCTCGGGAGTGGAGAGAGAGGTGTTAATGACACGACATCCGTCTTTCCCTGTAAGTGCTCATCAAAACACTGCAGGTGAATAGGGTAAAAAATACTAGTACTCACCATATACACTACATGACAAAAGTCTTGTTGTCGATCCTAGTTTTAAGAGCAACAAATAATAACTTGACATCTAGATATCTAGATCATTTGGAAAAGTGGCTGATGGTAGATTTTTCCAATGAATCATCCGTTGAACTGCATCCCAATCATCACAAATACTGCAGAAGACCTATTGGAACCTGCATGCACCCAAGATCCGTACAGAAATCAGTCAAGTTTAGTGAAGGAAAAATCATGGTTTGGAGTTACATTCAGTATGGGGGCGTGCGAGAGATCTGCAGAGTGGATGGCAACATCAACAGCCTGAGGTATCAAGACATTTGTGCTGCCCGTTACATTACAAACCACAGGAGAGGGCAAGTTCTTCAGCAGGATGGCGCTCCTCATACTTCAGCCTCCACATCAAAGCTCCTGAAAGCAAAGAAGGTCAAGGTGCTCCAGGATTGGCCAGCCCAGTCACTAGACATGAACATTATTGAGCATGTCTGGGGTAAGATGGAGGAGGCATTGAAGATGAATCCAAAGAATCTTGATGAACTCTGGGAGTCCTGCAAGAACGCTTTCTTTGCCATTCCAGATGACTTTATTAATAAGTGATTTGAGTCATTGCAGAGATGTATGGATGCAGTCCTCCAAGCTCATGATGGAGTCAGACACAATATTCATTCTGTTTCCACTGCACCATGACTTTATATTCTATACTGGACATTATTTCTGTTAAGTAACAAGACTTTTGTCTAAGAAAAGTCAGACCTTACTGTGCTAATTAAATAATTAAAAATCAAGACATGATCATGTTTTATTTTGGCAAAATAAGTGTAATCTAGAGGCCTTTGCCTTTCATATAAGCCACTTCTTATACCAAATGATCAACTAGAAGTCAAGTTATTTTATGATGTTCCTAAAACTTGGATAGGCGACAAGACTTTTGTCAGGTAGTGTAGGGTAAAAATCATATAGGCAAGAAAAAAAACACTAGTAATCTTATCGCATTACAAGTTGCAATTATTTTTTTCAAGTTTTCAGAAATGTTATATACAAAAAATATAGAAATGAGGCATTAATTTGCATACCTGTTTGAGCATTGGATGGAGTCTGGTTAAAATGTATTGGTTTTTTGTTACATATAGTCAGAAGTTTTTACAGCGGGGATATTGAAAATCTCATTTTATCACTTTTTATCTTTTTATCATAATACTAAAAAAGACTGCAAAGACTTTTTGTTACATAAAATGTTGCATATAATTATTTATATATATATATATATATATATATATATATATATATATATATATATATATATATATATATATATATATATATATATACAGTTAAAGATATAATTATTAGACATTAATTTTATTTTCAGATATTTCCTGAGTGATTTTTAACAGAGCAAGGAAATTATAATATATAGGGAATATATTATAATAATTATATAGGCAATATATTTTGTTAAGAAATACAAATTGTTCAGAGTAATTTTTTTGGCTGGAATTAAAAACAAATTAAAAGCTACCCAGGTCAATATTATTAGGAAGTTAGGTAATTATTTGTCTTTGAATGGCTACAGAACAAACCACTGTTGTCCAATGACTGGCCTATTTATTCTAACTAGCCTAATTAACCTAGTTAAGCCTTTAAAATGTACTTTAAGCTGAATATCAGTATATTGCAAAATAACTGTAAAATAATATGTATTGTCATCATGGCAAAGGTAAAATAAATGGGTTATTAGAAATTAGTTAATAAACTATTATCTTTAAAAAATATTATCTTTCTATCTTCTCTCAGAAAAGTTAAAGTGTGATGAAATAAACACATCAAAGTGAATTTTTCTTAAGGTTTTTTTAGATTAGACTGAGAAAACTCCTGTAGCATCTTTCATCTTAAGCACAAAAATGAATATCTGCATTAAATTAAAGTTTGTTTCATATTCACTGATCATTTCAGGGTATATCGCCAAGATTAGAGTTCTCCACGAAGACAGCAATCAGTGAAATCTCCAGCGACAACGGCTTCCTAACTCTTCCTGTGGTAAAAACAGACTTTGAAATTAGCCGCTTTAATGCTTTATTTTGTTGATAACATGATGTTTTATTACCTGTAGAAGGCAATGAGGAGGAAAACTTCTAGAAAGTCCCGAAAACAGAGCAGCAGCTCATCCCAAAGACATCTCTCCTCTGCTTCACACAGTCAAAGAGGAAACCGCAACACAGACCAGGTATTAGGAAATAATTAGGATTTTTTTGTTTTTTGAGGTCTGTTATGTTTACCAAGGCTGCATTCATTTGGACCGGAAACAGTTTTGTTGTAAAATATTACAATTGTTTCCTAAATCGTATATTGTTTAATGTAATTTATTCAAGTGATGGCAAAGCTGGTTTTTAGCATCATTATGTTAATGCTCAGTGTCACATGATCCTTCAGAAATCATTATAATATGCATATTTGATGCTTAAGAAACATTTCAAAATTGTTCTTTATATTTATAGTACAAATTTAAAGTGTGATTTTTTTTAAAACAGCAGAATCAGTTTATTAGCTTGTAAACAATTAAGTGACATTAAAAATATTTATAATGCTATTAAAGGTACACAAAAAAATCACAGTTGCTGTTCGTTTAAAGTACTTATTTAAAATGAGCTGAAACAACTCAATTCTTGAGTTCTTTTGTGTGACAACTTAATTGTTTTATGTTCAATCCACTGAAATTTTTTTATTTATTTTTTTGAACAATGTTTTTATTGTTTTTGATTATGCAAGACGGGTAACAAAAAGAAAACACAATTCCATTTCGTTGCGATTATTTCCCACCCCAACAACAGAACATCACTCTCTTCTCCCCTATAGAATTACACAGAATTCTCTTACAAGAGACAATGTTATTGCAAAACAAATATTGTTAGTTACCAAAAACCATGTATACATTGCTGTATTTTACACATAAGTCACATTATCCAACAAAACAAAACACACAAAAATAAATAAAAAAAACACTATACTTAGTTAGACCTCTTGTAATAAATGATCAATATTATTGTTGTCAATGTAGTAATTAAACGGCTTCCATATTTCTTCATATACATCCATTTTGTTTTTAATAAAATATGTTACTTTTTCCATGGCCATACATTGTGCCATGGCATTAATCAAAGTTCCAACAGATGGTGGATCAGGCCTTTTCCAGCTAAGAGCTATCATTCTTTTAGCTTGTAATATAGCATAATCTATAAATTTACGCTGCTGAGGATTTAGTTTAAGGTTCTTTGGATATAAATGTAATCCACTGAAATTTGTACAATTTAATAACTTAATTCCTTCATTTCCCAACACAAATTGATTGTGTGGAGCTCGGATTTTTTTACTTGTACTTTCTGTTATTCAATGAATCCTTTTTTTACACAAATAAAGCTTTTAATGTTGATAATGATAGAAAATATTATTTACAGCATTTTTAGCATATTAGAATATCTTAAGGATCATGTGAGACTGAAGGCTGAAGTAATATGATTGTAAAAAATTATACAGTTTGAGCATTTAATATATAATTAAAAAAAGAAGACTGTGGTTAATACTCATTCATTCATTTTCCTTCAGCTTAGTCCCTGATTTATCAGGTGTTGCCACAGTGGAATGAACCGCCAACTATGCCGACATATGTTTTACACAGAAGATGCCCTTCTAGCCGCAACCCAGTACTGGGAAACACCCATACACTCTCACATTCACACACACACTCACACACACACACACACTTATACACTACAGCCAATTTCATTCATTCATTAATTTTCATTCAACTTAGTCCCTTTAATCATCAGGGGTCGCCACAGCAGAATGAACCGTCAACTTATCTAGCATATGTTTTACACACATTATGAAAGATACATAAAAAGATAAAAAGATACAGTATGTTGTAGGAATGGTGGATGTTGATTTCAGACCGTGCTGGCTGTTTGTTTTGGTTTTTGATAAATTAGTGATGACCAGCAGAGGGCACACAAGCTCCTGCTCTTGACCACTTGTCTACTTGCATCTTGTATTTTCTGTACCAAGTGTCCAAGTGAGCATGATTAGCAAGTGAGTCTCACTTATAACTCAGAGTTGTAAGTATGTAAGTGCTTAATATGCTAATTTACAACTCCCCTACAGTTTAAGAGTTAAGTTTTACCATTTCTGAATCCATTCAGTCAGTTTCTGGGTCTGCCGGGAGCACTTTAGCTTAGCTTAGCATAGATCATTGAATCAGATTAGACCATTAGCATCTCGCTTAAAAAATACACACATATATATATATATATATATATATATATATATATATATATATATATATATATATATATATATATATATATATATATATATATATATACATATATATATATGATACATTTTAAATAAAACAATTTAATATAGTTCCCTATACTCCAATTCTGTCATAATAATAAAGGAACCATGGCTTCAGCAGTCGCAATGATATTACACTGGAAGTTACCTAGCTGGGGACTATTTTCTAGTGCTGCGTAATATCATTGCTATGATACAGCAGCAATATTGCTTGATTATTACGCTGCAATGAGAGTTTAGTTTCTAGACATATCAGAAAATAGCAACTTTTCACTATCAACCTACTATGTTGATGTAACTACAGAAGAGTCAAGCTTTAAATACAATGGAAAATGATCTAAATGCTGGTAATTTTTGAGTAGGATTCTAATGATCCAATCCAAATCAATGATTTATGTTAAACTAAGCTGAAAGTGCTCCCACCAGACCCAAAAATCAGCTGAATGGATTAAAAAATGATAAATCCCAACTGCTTATCTCTAGGGGAGTTGTAAAATGAGCATATTTTTAGCATCAGTATATTAAAATAGGCTTCTAAAGTTCTGTTTAATACTGTCAATTTAATAATGGTGCTTTTAATTAAGTGCGAAGATTTTACATAACACTCAAACACACACTACTCAGTGTACCAATGAAATGTTCAACACTTGTTTCTTGACTTATCATAATTTTTAGGGGTGCAAGAAGTGCTATTATACATGCGTGTGAATTAAATGTAAGATGTAAGTTTTACCATATTATAAACTTGGGACAGTGCAATATTGCATGCTTACTTCCTGCCACATGCACATACTTGTGGCCAAATATGCACATATGAATATTAGGCCTTAGTTTCCAGTTTCTAAATGTCTGTATGTCTTATTTTGTGCACTGTAGGGTCAGAGATCTCCTGCTTATTCACCGGTTTCCGCCAGAAAGCCCAGATTTAGGAGTCTGTCGCCACATCGATCAAAACCATTAATAGATGCAGGTATGAATGCCTTAATACTGTTCATGTATTTGCCATCCTGGTTAATGCACTGTTTTTTTGTTAGCTTGGTGATATGTTTGACAGGACATACATTGTTCAAACAAATGTAAACCATACTTATGAAATGCACCGTGTGTTTTCTTCAGGAGGCCTGAGAAGAAGCTATTCCAGACCTTGGGTTAGTTGTTTATATCATCTGTCAATCTCTATGCTCAAAAACACAAGCATAAATGAACACAATAGAACAAAGATGCAAATGAAATAGGCAGTGCTTTATGGTTTTCTGGACATTCTCACAGTATTGAGGTAAAATAACAGTGTAAAGTAAACAAATAATGTAGTCAAATGTAACATAACACTGTAGAGTCTTTATTTTATAAAAAAAAAAAAAGCAATTCATCTTAGTTAATGCTACAAAATTGATCATTTATTGTGCCTAAATTGTTTAAACTGGAATTTTGGTTATAATTTTGAAAATATGCTTAGCTTGAAATCTTAGTTACATGCCTTTCGAGTAAAATATTGCTGACAGAAAAAGCATGTTTCTGTAGAATGACCCATTTGTAGGTTTGAACAAACATGGCTATTTCATTTTCAAGACCTGAGGTAAACTATCTGCTGCAGCATGATATTAATACTAGTAAAAATACTGTAATAATAATAGTAATAAATAAAAATAAATAATAGAAATATTGAAAAACAGGGATTAGCTTTAAATATAGGAAATTAGCTTCAAATTATATAATACATAGCATAGATTAGAAGATATTGACAATAAAATAAAAGATTTAGCCTTTTAAAACCAATGGCCTATACAGAAATGATATCAAGTTGAAAAATCTCATTC
This sequence comes from Danio aesculapii, assembly GCF_903798145.1. Classification (NCBI taxonomy): domain Eukaryota; kingdom Metazoa; phylum Chordata; class Actinopteri; order Cypriniformes; family Danionidae; genus Danio; species Danio aesculapii. The sequence continues at coordinate 68,240,843 of NC_079441.1, forward strand.
ACGTTTTATTCACTGTACTTAAAAACTGATCCAAGTTACTATAGTTATTTAGTGAAGAGCAGCTAATGAGGCAACACAGTGGCTCAGTGGTTAGCCTTACAGCAAGTAGGTTACTGGTTTGAGTCCTGACAGGAACAGTTGGCATTTCTGTGTGGAGTTTGCATGTTCTCCTCGTCTTGGCGTGGGTTTCCTTTGGGTGCTCCGGTTTCCCCCACAATCCAAATACATGCCCTATAGGTGAATTGGATTAAATAAATTGCCGGTAGTGTATGAGTGTGTGAATGCGAGAGTGTATGGGTGTTTCTCAGTGCTGTGTTCAGACTGGAAGGGCATCTACTGTGTGAAACATATGCTGGAATAGTTGGCGGTGTATTCCGCTGTGGCAACCCCTGATAAATAAGGAACTAAGCTGAAGGAAAATGAATGAATGAATGAGCAGCAAACGAACTTTTTGATCCACTTTTTTGTTTGATAACAGAGGTTTTAAAGTGTCACTTTAAAAATGTGCAGACAGATCTATAATGAAAGCATTCGATTACTTTTGTAACGGTTTATGGTCATTCAAGATTAAAATTAGCTGTGTTTAAAATAAAACACGCCAAGATGGACATGTTTACATATCATTCACTGCATTTGTCTGTTTAAACACACCTAAATAAACCCAAAATAAAGCGAAACATAATTCTCATCAACAGCTCTTGCAATTATATCACATTAGAGATCGACTCTGTGTTGATGCTACTTTCACTTTTCATAGAAAGATTAAAAAAATCGGGAGAAATACAGGAAAATACTTGATTATAATGGGATGATAGCTGGATAGAATGGTGAAATACAGGACAATCTCGGCAAAAATGGGAGGGTTGACAGGTATGGTTAGGACACGGTGTAGTCAGGTATGCTCGCTCCAGTTGTTTTTTTTGTTATGTGTTGAAAAATATATGGATATTATGTAGAAATATATGGACTATAATTACAGTATAGTGAGATATTGCGAAATACACATGGAACCTAGTGGATAAAGCAGTAAAAACAAAAGATAAGATATAAATAAATAATAATAAAATATAATAATAGACGAACAAGAAATATACATAAAATAAAGCATAAGATAAATATAAAATACAAAGGGTGCAAGTAATTCAAAATAAGCTCGCTAATGTTGGTGTCGTCAATCTGGCAACCTGCGTGGTGTCGACGGAAGAGAAAAAAGCTCTCCATTGTTTTGAATTTGGACTGCAATGCCTAGTTCAACCACTAGGTGTCAGTCCTACATATCACACCTTTAAACAACACCTCAGGGAAGACATTTCACCTTGTCTCGTGAACGCGCGCAAGTTTGCAAGTGCAACGTCATCCTGCGTAGAGTTCGCGGCAAGTTTTGCGATGATCGGTGATAAACTACAGCTCGTGCTCCCAGGTGAGTGTTTTAAAACATTTAATGTAACATCAGTAAGGAATCAAATGTTTTAAGGTAATGTTTCGTCGAACTCGTCGACAGTTTTGTTGCTATTTCGTTGTTTTGTGGCGTTGCTAGTCTAACATTGGACCCACGCATATCTCAGGTAACGTAACGTTGTTTTTGTTTATCGTCAGTCGTTACGTTTTGGATTAATGTACTTTAGTTTGCACGTTAATTACTTTATTCATGTCATGGAGATTAATATGTTTAATTGATTTATTTTTGTCACGGAGATTAATATGTTAAGGCTCGTAAAGTTTGTGCAAGGCGAGCGGGACAAACGTGCGCATCTAATGGAGAATTTCTGACTCGAGTGTGCCAGCGCTGTATATGTGGTGGATTAAAAGAAGTGTGTGTAATGTTTATTGATATGCTGTACCGTCCAAACAGCTGAGAAATACTGCATGTGCCTAATGTTACAGGTATCTTTTTATCAGAAAACATTCAGGATTATTTTCTAGCTCTTTCTCATTCGTGAAAGCATCCTTATTATATCCACCTCGAGATTTATCTTTAAAGTCATTTTAGGCAGCCATATTGTTTGTTTGCTTTTTTACTGTACCTGTTTTTAGTCTTGTTTGTAAGTTAACGTCAGTTTTATGTGTTTGTTAGTTATAATTGGACTGAGAGGCGCCTACAAATATAAGTGAATGTAGTATTATTTAGGCCTGCGGTTTTATACAGCGTTATTTAGCTTTTAATCATTATTAGTGTGTATTATAAGATGTTAAACACCTCAGAATCTTATTTTGCATGATCTCCAAACACACGGTGATCCACCTCATCTGTAAAGACTCCATGACCTGAAGTAGATGTTTCGTGGGACATAATGGAGGGGGGGAGGTGTGCCCCAGGTGCGTGATTGTTACATGCGGCAGTGTTGTGCTGGTAGAAAACGAGTGTTTGTGCAGTTCCTCTTGTGTCCACTGTGGGGCAAACCCTTACCGCGTATAAAAGCGTGTTTTACATCGTCTTCGTTGATTTCCATGCATTTTACCTCAGCGCTCGAGTTGTAAGTGCTTTCATTTCATCACTGTTTGAAGCGTTTTTTGATTTATAAGAGCTTCATCTTCAAATACTCCTAAAGTAGAGTCCATGCTTTGGATTGGAGGACTGGTAATCCTCATTATAATAATCCCTCCTCCAGTCAGTTTTTGTTTTAAAAACCGCTTTAATTTTTAAACGAGCAACATGAGCAACTTGTCATATGAGAGTTAAGTGTTTATAAGTGCATATACAGATGATCACGTGGTTTTTAAAAGGTGTATAAAAGCTATCCGACAATGTCTTGAGTGTTTCGCGGAAGGCGGTCCCTCCTCCTGACAGTTTGTAGGTATCGCTTCTCGGCCTTTTGGCTAAGATCAAGTGTAGTATCTGTTCTTATCAGTTTAATATCTGATACGTGCCCTACCCGGGCACCATATATTAAATTGATTTTTGGAACTGGGAGATGGAATAGGGGCTTGCTCCGTCCACTCCACGCATCGACCCGGTATTGCAGTACCTCCGGGAACGGTGCACCCCCTAAACAAGTGAATAGAAGAATGAAGTGTGTGGAAATCGATTGTTGATAATGTATTAGTATGCTGGGTGCATTGTGTGATATCTTGTGTGGTTGGCTGATGAGTTAACACTGGCAGTTAACGTGTTTGTCTGATGTTGGTGTGTACATACACTGGCCACTTTATTAGGTACACCTTGCTGGAACCGGTTTGGACCCCCTTTTGCCTTCAGATCTGCTTAAATCTTCATGGCATAGATTCAATAAGGACGTGGAAAGAGATTTTGCTCCACATTGACACGACAGCATCATGCAGTTGCTGCAGATTTGTTGGCTGCACATCCATGATGCGATTTTGAGTTACTGTTGCCTTTCTATCTGCTCCAAACAGTCTGGCCATTCTCCTCTGAACTCTGACATTAACAAGGCATTTGTGCCCACAGAACCGCCGCTCACTGCATATTTTTTTCCGGACATTCTCAGTAAACCCTAGAGATTGTTGTGTGTGAAAATCCCAGTTGATCAGCTGTTTCTGAAATACTCAGACCAGCCTGTGTGTCGTCAACAAGCATGCCAGGCTCAAAGTCATTTAAATCACCTGTCTTCCCCATTCTGAGTTAAATATTTTCCACCATATCAATGTATTCTGAAAAATGCAGATGTCCATGTGAAAATACATTTGATTCTCTAAATAAATCAAATAAATTAGTTCTGTAGTAAGGTCAAACTTTGCTTGTGTTCTGAACTGTTTCCTGGTTGGTTATAATTATGACTAAATTGGAGATTCTCTGATTTGACTATTGCATATTCACACATTGTGATACTGATGCTGAAACAATCTATTGTGCAACTCGACTCATTTCTTTTGTCTTTGCCATGATGAGTAACTAATTATTTAAAATATATCAGTATTTAGCTGGGAGTGCAATTTAAAGGCTTAACTACGTTCAAGAAGACTTACTGAGGAAAAAAGTTAGATCTCTTAAACATCACTTGGGAAATATTTGAAAATTAAGTAATTTCACAGGAGGGCTAACAATTTTGTCTTGACTGTGTAGCTGTCAAAAATGGACTGCTTTATTTCAGATGGCTGACGAGGACTCTTCAGACACAGATGATCTCCTCAACATCGCTGATGAAGTGAACCGTCATCATTCCCTGATGGGACGCGAAGGATCTTCCACCCCAAGTCCCTCCAGTGTGGAGCGCCAGAGGCAAAACGGGTATGTTTACAAGCATTTCCCCAGGTAGATTCACATGAATGGATTTAATGGATGTTTTTTTTTTTTTTTTGAGGAACCGACTCAGATTTTCACATCACATCTATTCCACACAATCTGTAGTAGTTCAAGCTACTGCCAGAGTTTCTTCAAATAACTGATCAGAGGCCTGTTGCTCAAAGCTGCTTTGTGTTTAGTTTGAGCAAACTCAAAGTTTTTGGGCTTAAGTTGGATTGGTTTTAACCTTTGCAGACGCACCTCACGAAACGCACAAGGCTTTTATACTTGACACGTTCGCCTTGTGATATTCTTTAAAACGACAGGGGGTGGTCAAAAGAAACCCACCGTAAAGTCAGGCGGATAAACAGAAGTAGGAAGTTTACGGTACTACGTTATATCATTAATATTGTTCAAGATTTTTAAGCTAATTAATTTTATTATTTATTTTTATGATTATTAATATTTTTATAACTATTCAAACCATTTATATTAAACATTTATAATCATTCAAGATTTTAAAATCAAAATTTGATGCATCACTGGCTTTTGTTCATATCTCATAGCTCATAGTTCTACCTATTAAAGTTCAATATCAATGACAACAGAACATGGGTTGCTCTGCAAATATATATTTTTTATTATGGCAAGAATAAAATCCAAAAAAAAGTACAGTTACTAAAAAATAGATTTTTTTAGATTTAGCCCACTCCACAATTCACACGTTACTGTCTGTCTAGTTTGTGTCCTCTGCTGGTATCAATAATATCCAGCTGCAGGCCCGCAGAACTACACACGTTCTAGGCACACACACAATCTAGGCCAACCATATATGATTACGATGGATGTTAATGTTATTAACGTCGTCTTGGACATCGTCGTCGATATATTTTGATATATGTGGTTAATAAATATTGTACACAGTAAACAATATAGTGTTTACTTCATTTCACAAATATTGCGATTGAGATGGGCAAATGGGGAGCGCTGTTTCCGATCGCCATTCAATATAATAGACTGAACAGTTTTCTACCAGTCATCATGGATGATCAGTCATTATTATCTGACAGAGTAAATATCGCAGATACTCGTTTGCTGGCCTTGCTGAAAGATCTAAATTGCACAGGTTTATTTTATATAATGATTCATTCATAATGAAGGAAATGATTGCAAGTTAATATAGGCAATAATACATTTTACATGTAATAAATGTATAACACTATATTAATATTTTACTCAAGCGATTTAATAGTGTGTATTTGCTTAATTTTCTAATAACTTTTTAATTATGATTTAATTAACACATTAAATACTGTACTAGGCTTAATTTATAGTAAGCAACATATTGTTTTTAAACCAAAATGTAGCAATAGAAACAAATAAACTATTAATAATTAATCAAAAAAAATAATAAGAAGTAAATATATATATATATATATATATATATATATATATATAACTAACAGCTGTGACAGTTTAGTAAAATATATTAGTTTATAATCAATCAGTTAAGATAATCAGTTTATAACTATATTATATATTGTTTAAATGATTAACTACAGTAATTAATTTTAATGTGACACATTATTGTTTGCTTTTTATATTTTACAACAAAGTGATTTTAACCAAGTATGATAATATTAAGATCCAGAATTAGTTTATTACACTTAATCCCACAATTAGACGGTCTGACGGTTTTCTTTGTATATGTGGACACGTGAATAAAGTCATAAGTGTCTTTAACCAATTATTTTTATTTACATAATTTGAGTGCAGAAACTGCTGAGATGTTAAAATGATCGTTACGATATAATAATAATGACTGAAATAAGAAACCATATTTGTGAAATTCAATAGGTGGCGATAATGCTAAGGAGTTAAGTTACCATATATGGTTTGCCTAAATCGTGTGTGCTAGATTGTGTGTGCCTGAAACGTGTGTGGTTCTGCAGCTGGATATATCTCGCTGGTATGGTAAAAGGGCAATAATGGGCCAACATTCCTGCCCATTACCCCCAATAAAGCCTAAAACAGGGCATCAGTATATTGTAAACCAATGGGTTCAAGTATTCTTTTCCCGTTATCAAAGAAATATTTTGTTACTACATTTTACTTTTTAACTATTAAATTGTTTTAAAGTTAAAATTGTAATCTATACATCAGTGTAAAACCTGTAAATGGTGAAAAAACATATTCTGTAATTGTGTATTAAAACCACCCGCGTCTCCACTTTTGCCATGGCCTCTCTTTTAGGTTTTACCAACTTATTCCTCAAGTTTTTCTAAACTTCTTAACAAAAACTTTCCTCCTTTCCCACGGCTGTTGCAATTTTTAGCTAAGAATCATTGGCCATCTGGTTATCCCAATGGTCACGCATGGACAGATCATAAAGGTACCCGTTTAAGACAAAATCTCTTCAAAGCGATACATATTCAACAGAAACATGGCGCTGCGCGAACTGTTCGCTAAAAAACAAACCTTAAAATTTGTGTGCTCCACCAGCGTGCAAACCTCCGCAAACACCGCGAAGACGTCACAGTCACCATGCACACTCAAGCGAACAACCTCAAACTGGACCAATCAGCTGCGAGTGACATGATTCAATAAAACCACTCCCAGTTTTTTTTTGCATCACTTGATAGCTTTTTACACTGAGAATTTTTGAGTCAAAATTGTCTTTTGTTAATAATTTCTTACTTGTATTATATTTGAATTGTCAGTTAACATTAGTGATGGCTTTAAATTAAAATCTACATTTAATTTTTTTCACGTGTATATTTGCTTTGATCTATATAAAGCATTCAAAATCACTGTCTTTTGAGCTGTTTAATAAAATCTGATAATTGATTTGCGTTGATATAATGACGTGCGCTTTAAGTTGGCATCTCAAACTTTTGCTGCATTATGCGTTTATTTTTGCCTACTCAGTGTGCTTCAGTTGATTATATTTCCGATAATGATAGGTCATGCATCAAGTTTCGCACGTACGCGAATGCGTCAGACAGGAAACGCAAGGTCGTGCGTCAAGTTTCACAGATCGCTCAATATCAAGCTTGGTGAACTCTGACCTGCAAAATCGCATCACTTGACTGCGTGAGACCAATCGAGAATCAAACCATGACCTCTCTGGACAGAAATTTAAAACATGGAGCAATCGCTCGCTTTTTTAATGTCTAATCATCTTGTTTAGTCCCGCCCCTTTTCACAGCGCCGCAAGACAGAATTTCACATGCTCAAACTCTAGTGTGATCACAGCTTGAGTCCTGTAATTGCCTGTTGTCGTGTGATTGGCTGTTTGCTCCCCTCAGGTGTTGTGTGATTGGCTGTTTGCTGCACTCCTGTGTCATCTGATTGGCTGTTGGCTGCACTTGTCAAACTTTCATGTGCATGCGGTCCAGTTAATCACTAACTCTGGGTTAATCCTGAGTTTGACAGAACGTTAATATCAAATCGCTGGGCAAAGATTAATTGCGTCCAAAAAAAAAGTGCATGTGTGTATATATATATATATATATATATATATATATATATATATATATATATATATATATATATATATATATATATATATATATATATATATATATATATATATATATATATATGTGTATATTTATGTATGTGTGTATATTTATGTATGTATGTATGTATGTATGTATATATATATATATATATATATATATATATATATATATATATATATATATATATATATAAAATAGAGAGAGAGAGAGGAAATGTGTATTTATATTTAGATATAAAATATATATGTATATATACATTCAAATATCTATGTAACAAAATTGTAAAATGCACACCGATTGTTTCATATATTAACTACAATTAAATATATTGTAGTTTATGAAGTGTTCAGTTATGTTAAGTGCAGTTAGCTGAGTGTTTTTAAATTTTTTTTTATTTTATTATTATTTTTTTTAAAGAGTCATCTTGACCAATTTAAAGGGATAGTACACCCAAAAAAATGATCATTCTACAATCATTTGAGGTCTAAGCAGACTTCTATTTTGGATGTGATTAATCTTGGTCCAGCACTAATTTATATCAAAGTGTTGTGAAACCACTTCACCTGACCTCAACCAGGTTGGATTTGTTTGGTTTTGTCGACCCAAAACTTACTCTGCAACTCTTGAGTTTGTTCAACTTGTTTTGTGCAACAGGGCTCTTATGTGTTGGCAATAGTTAAAGCAATGCCTTGTTTTGTTTTGGTTTTGAGTTAAATGTGTTTTCTGCAGTTCTCCTGACCTGTGGGAGGAGGTTCAGAAACGGGTTCAGAGTCTTTTAACATCTCCCAAAGCAGTTCACAGACTAGCCTGTGTAAGTAAGACCCTCTCTCTCTCTCTCACACCCACACACACACACACACACACACACACTCCCGTTTCATCAGCTGCTTTATATGAATGTTACACTCTGTTTTTTTATGTCAGGGTGCCACAGACTCTGAGATAGACGAGGTACTGATACGACGATCTGTTCTGAACAATTCATGCCCATTCTGATCACCCATGTGTGCTAAAAACAAACGGTACGTGTGTGTGCTTGCATATGGCCAAGATTAAATGTGGATCATGGGCTGACTATTCTCATTCTGAAGTGTTCCCTTGTGAAGAAAAATAGATTTGCATATTTATCCAAGGTGCATTTATTATAGAAATAATGTATTCAGAACAGATATACTAAAATGCACAGCGAATGTTTCACATTAACTACAATTAAATAAAAATATATTGTAGTTTATTAATTGTAAATTTATGTTAACTGCAATTAGCTGAGTGTTTTTTTTGTTTTGGAGCCATTTATACAGATAGTACACACAATAAGAACATTCTACAATTATTTACTCACCCTTGACTTGTTCCAAATCAGTTTGAGGTTTATTTTTTATAAGAAGATATTTTGAAGAATGTTGGAAACTGGTAACCATTTATTTCCATAAGAGGAAAAACAATTTGTTTTGGAACCTTTTTGGGTGAACTATTGTATCTTTTATAAGTCATAGTTTCTGTTATCTTTGGAATATTGTTAAAGTGCACTGCTGAATGCATTGACAAGAATATATTGTATTATTTTAATGTAATTTCTACTGAAACCTGTGAGTACTATTAAAAATAATATTTTTATTAACAATGAGGATGTTTTATAAATTTTTAAAATATGTAACCCTGGACCACATATCCAGTCTTCTTTTGCAGGGGTATATTTTAGTCAAAAATACATCGTATGGGTCAAAATAATATTTATTTTATGCCAAAAACCATTAGAATATTACGTAAAAATTGTTCCATGAAGACATTTAGCAAATTTTCTACTGTAAATATATCAAAATTACATTTTTTATTAATAATATTCATTGCTAAGTACTTCATTTAGACAAACTATAAGGTGATTTTTCTCAATATTGTTATTTCTTTGTACTCTCAGATTTCTAATAGGTATATCTTGGCCAAATATGATCATATCCTAATAATGCAGGTGATGTATAAATCTGAATTAAAAAAACACTTGTGTTCCAGATTCACATATATGTATTTTACTATATCTAATCACATATATTCATTTTACTCTAATTCTGAATAACTCTAATTAAATTAGCAAGTTATATTCTACTTTACTCATGTTTTAGCATGCTAGTCAACACATCATAATCACGTCATGCTTCTAGGTACTTATTTTGAATACTCAAATGCTTTATAAAACTATTGTGCATTATAAAACTATTAAGAAATGTTTATGAATGTAACTTAATTGACCTTTTAAGTAGTTTTTTGTAATAGACTTTTAAGATTTAAAGTTACAAATGCACATTTAATACAACTAAGCATTGTGGGTGTTTAAAGACACGGGTGTTTCTTTTTATTTACAGATGAACACGAGGACCGTGTGATTCCCTGTGGCATTGCATCATTTTCCATCCAGAGTGTTTAGATTGAAGCTTTGTAATGAAATGGTTTATTCCTATCTGTTTCAGCTCTTTAACTGCTAGTAGAGACTGTCAGAGACTGGAGATTGACACCAAAACAGACTCCTAAAATGCTATGTTTGCTTAATATAACCATCACAACCCTCCAAAAAAGTGGTCTCTCTCTTTTTTATCTGTGGTGCAGCAGTGGTGATGGAGGTGTGAGTCTGACCTGCATCACGTCATCATGTCATTCCTGTATAATTTAGGCAAAAAGCCATGAATAAAATACAGAAACAAAAGGGGAAGAAACCTTCAAAAGTGTCCATTCAGCAGTGCTTTGATCAGACTCCTTCTTGTTTCTGCATTTCTGTGCAGATGCTGCCTCTCATTCATTAGCATTTAAAATGGAATGCCTGTTTGGGTGATTGTCAAGTTGAAAAGGCTGAACGTGTTCATCAGAGAGACTCTGTGTTTGATCTGCCTGTCTGTCTCGGTGTGTGTCTGCCTGTCTATGATTCTGTCTGCCTGTCTATCGTTCATTCTGTCTAGTTCAATCATTCTGTCTATCTATCCATCCATCCGTCTGTCCGCCTGTCCATCTATTATTCTGTATATCGTTCTGTCTATCCATCCATCTGTCCGCCTGTCCATCTATTATTCTGTCTATCCATCCATCTGTCCGCCTGTCCATCTATTATTTTGTCTATCGTTCTATCTATCCATCCGTCTGTCCATCTATTATTCTGCCTATCGTTCTATCTATCCATCCGTCTGTCCATCTATTATTCTGTCTATCTTTCTGTCTATCCATCCATCTGTCCGCCTGTCCATCTAATATTCTGTCTATCGTTCTATCTATCCATTCATCTGTCTGCCTGTCCATCTATTATTCTGTCTGTCTATCGTTCCGTCTATCTATCCATCCATCCGTCTGTCTTCCTGTCCATCTATTACTTTATCTGTCTACCATTTTATCATCCTGTCTGTATATCGTTCTATGATTCTCTGTCTATCCATCGGTCTGTCCGCCTGTTCATCTATCATCCTGTCTGTCTATCGTTCTATCATTCTATCTGTCCATCCGTCTGTCTGCCCATCTATCATTCCGTCAGTCTATCGTTCTGTCTATCCATCCATCTGTCCGCCTGTCCATCTAGCATTCTGTCTGTCTATCGTTCCGTCTATCCATCCGTCTGCCTGTCCATCTATCATTCCGTCAGTCTATCGTTCTGTCTGTCCATCCATCTGTCCGCCTGTCCATCTAGCATTCTGTCTGTCTATCGTTCCGTCTATCCATCCGTCTGCCTGTCCATCTATTATTCCATCTGTCTACCGTTCTATCCATCAGTCTGTCCATTTAACATTAGATCTGTCTACTGTTTTATCAATCTGCCTGTCTATCATTCAATCGTTGTTCTATCATTCTATCAATCCATCCATCCGTCTGCCCATTCAACATTTGATCTGTCTACTGTTTTATCATTCTGCCTGTCTATCATTCATGCTGTCTAGTTCTGTCATTCTCTCTGTCTCTCATTTATTATGTCTGTCCGTGTATTCATCCATCCGTCTGTCCTTCTATCATTGTATCAGTCTACAGTTCTATCCATTCATCTGTCTGTCTGTCCATCTATCATTTTCTTATCATTCATTCTGTCTCTGTCTGTCTACTGTTCTATCATTCTGCCAGTATCTGTCCATTCATCTGGTTGTCCTTCTATCATTCTATCTGTCTACTGTTAATTCATTCATTCTGTCTGCCTGTCGTTTTATCATCCTGCCTGTCTACAGTTCAATAATTTTGTCTGTCCGTCTATCGTTCTATCTGTCTATTGTTTTATCATCCTGCCTGTCTATCATTCTGTCTGTCTACAGTTCATCATTCTTTCTGCCTGTCTATTTATCTGTCTGTCCATGTATCATTCTACTTTTCTATCATTTTGACTGTCTATTATGTGTCTATCTATCTATCATTCTATCTGTTTATGTCTGTCTGTCTATCGTTTTTATCACTCTGTCTGTCTGTTGTTCTATATGTTTTTCTGTTTATCTATCTATCTATCTATCTATCTATCTATCTATCTATCTATCTATCTATCTATCTATCTATCTATCTATCTATCTATCTATCTATCTATCTATCTATCTGTATATCTGTATATCTGTATATCTGTCTATCTGTCTGTCTGCTAATAAGCTAAGTCTGTCTGTCTGCCTGTCTATCATGCTATGTCTATCTGTCTGTCTATCGTGCTAGCTATCTGTCTGTCTATCTATCGTGCAATCTATCTGTCATGCTGTCTGTCTGTCTGTCTATCTATATATCGTGCTATCTGTCTTGTCCATCTATCTATCATCTCCTGGTCTGCCTGTCTATCACACAGAAAACTCAGACAGTACACTATAGAAGCTGGAACTCCTTAATCTCTAAACTCTTTTTGTTATAAACATGAAGACAACAAAATCATTTGAGAAACCATTTCAGGTGTTGACATATCTTTATTAATTTGTGAATACACATACAGTACTTGTTGAATCATACAGTTTAACTAATCTGACTACTGTACTGTATAAATACAGTTGTACAATGGTGTGCTTTACGGTGTTAATTCACTTCCCGAACTTAAACACAGACCATTAGTGCGTCACATTGATCGCGTTCTGTCATTTATTATGTAACACAAAGAAGAAACAAATTAAACACTGTAAAACTGACTTAATGGCTGAAATTTGGCACTGACAACTTCACACGTGTAGTCTTTCAGAGTCAACACAAGAGAGGGAAAATAATAAAATCAGTGGCTTGCTGAACAAACTATTAAGGCTTGCCACCTTCAGTGTCATGACAAAAATGATCAGGTTTTCATTCTGAAGGCCATTAAACGTACTCCATATCAAATCCTCATCATGCAAGATTTCAAAAGCTTGTATAAAAATGTTCCCCGTCATGTCAACACATACAATTTGGCACAATTTTCAAATGATAAACGCGCTAAGCTCAAACATTTGGCTTTCGATAGCAAGTGCAAATACAGAACTGGCAACATTTACTGAGTCTGAAACATAATTTGCTAAGAAAAGAAATTCAAAGCAGATCCCGATCGCCTTATTTAGGCATTATTATTTTTTGCATGTGTATATAAACATTAGCAAGTTAGCAACATGCTCTTTGAAATGCGTACTGTACAATAATCTGCCAGGTTCCTTTTTAAATCGATGCACAATATTGCACAACTCTTCCTCATACGCACAACCTCCAGCTTTTAGTTAGTAGAAAATCAAAGCAAACTGCAGTTAATGAAAGGAAACAGAAACGGCTTTGCATAATTCAGAACAACATGTTAATGATGAGCTATGGAAGCACAGTTTTCTTACGTCCATTTTGTTTTTCTCTCTCCGTCTAGCGCACATGTTCAAGTTCAAGAGCACAGTTGGGGAAATGAAGGAAGGAGAACTGCAAGGGCAGGTATTGCTAATGTCTGCGCTCAATCATGTCCTCTGTAATGACTTGCTGTCCTGGTCATGGCACTGGTTTTTATGAATGGCTCCTACCTCTCTGAACCCTCCGATGGCACTTTTTTTTTAGCAGCGACCGACTTCAACACTTGCCTCTAGAACTGCGAGGTCTCGGTGAAAGAGATGGCGTCACTTTTATCAATGGTGAATCCACCGTTGACGTAGGATTTTTTTTCCTCGCACTCGTCGTCGTCCAGCGTAGTCTCGAGGGCGAAGGGATTGGCGGCGTCCACGTCTGACGTCAGGTCCATCCTCTCAAGTTCACGTTTCGACAGCTTCTGGACTATTCCAGCACCGTAGGCATCTCCCAAAACGTTGATCATTGTGCGGAAGCGGTCACTGATTTGATAAGAAAAATCACAGTCAATTGTTTTTTTTTTTTCCACACTACAGCCCCATGTAGAAATCTGATACATGTTAATATATGCAAATTAGATAAATGACATATGAACATGTATTTCAAAAAGTGACAGCTTATATATTCATTCGTCCGTTCATGAATTTTTGCTTTGGTTTAGTACCTGAATTTGTCAGGGGTTGCCACTGCGGAACGAACAACCGACTACTCTGGCATATATTTTATGCAGTGGAATTATATATAACAATTGGAATTGCAAATATAGTATATTATATAGATGGATATATAGATAGATATAGATATAGAAATACATGGATATAGTAAATATATAGATAGATCTAAACAGATATATACATAGATATATAGATACAGTAGATATATAGATGTGTGTGTGGTATGTACGTGTATATAGATAGATAGATAGATTTTTTTTTTTTAGGAGTGTTTTGTGTTGTCATAAGAACGTTGTGCAATTGAAGTGAGAACAAGTTTAGTTGCAGTCTAGCTAGTAGTTACTACGCCCCTAGTGTGGACTTCACCTTCCAGTTTAAGACAGAACTTACGAACAGCTGGTGCAAACCTACCCAGGCCTCTAAAACAAGTAGTGATGGGAAAAACGAAGCTCGAAACTACAGAACCAGTTGCTCTGCAAAATAATTCGCTGTTTTGAAGCATTCGACTATAACATGAGATGCACGTAGCTTATTTAATGTCATTAAGTGTCTCCATAATATCCATCTTTTATCAATTTTCAATGCTTATTTTGTTTGTGGTATCTACTAAAAACGACAACAATTATTCCTTTTAACATCTACAAGCTCTTAAATCTAATCCGTGATTAAAAACTTTGAGGCCTGTTCAGTGATTCGCCACTGGGGGGCGATCTAAATGATCCCGCATGATTCTTGTGGATTTGATGGTATTACACAGGTCGACGTTGAATTTTTGAAATGTTCCAAATAATAACCTAATGAAGTGTCTCATACTAAAATAATGTGACCTTTCCAATTTGATACGTGCTCCGAACCTCTGAACTGAAGCTATTTTCGTAAAGGTTCATGAACCAGTGCCTCAAACGCTACATAAAACATACTCACAGCAGCCAATCAACAGCGATGATGAGGGTGACATCATCGGCTGGAAGACCCACTGCTGTGAGAACGATCACCATTGTAACCATTCCAGCATTAGGAACTCCTGCTGCGCCAATGCTGGCCACCGTAGCCGTGATGCTACACAACAAACATCAAAAATTATTACTGATCACACATGAATCCACTTAACTGCGTTACGTCACAGCAGCTGGCTTACATTCCACTTACCTGATGGTAACAATCTGGCCGGCGTTCAGGTCGTAGTTGTTCAACTGAGCGATGAATATGGAGGCCACCGCTTCATACAGCGCGGTTCCATCCATATTGATGGTGGCGCCGACTGGGAGGACGAAACGAGTGATTCTCTTGTCGATCCTGTTGTTTTCTTCTGCACATCGAAACGTGACCGGCAGAGTCGCTGAGCTGAGATGTTAAAAAAAAAAAGCATATTATGGTGGCTTTCTGTCATTAGTTTGGGGCATTTGAAAAGCCTGTTCATCTAAAAATGGAAAGACTGAGCAGGATTGCTATAAACAGCTCAAAAAACAGGTATCAAAAGATGAAATATTGAAGGCTTCTTAAAAAGAAAGGCTTCAAAAGAATTATTGAACGCATTTAAAGGGATAGTTCACCCCAAAATGAACATTTACTCACTGTTTACTCTCACTCAAGTGGTTTCTACAATTATTGAATGCATTTAAAGGGATAGTTCACCCCAAAATGAACATTTACTCACTGTTTACTCTCACTCAAGTGGTTTCTAGAATTATTGACAGCATTTAAAGGGATAGTTCACCCCAAAATAAACATTTACTCACTGTTTACTCTCACTCAAGGGGTTTCTAGAATTATTGACAGCATTTAAAGGGATAGTTCACCCCAAAATGAACATTTACTCACTGTTTACTCTCACTCAAGGGGTTTCTAGAATTATTGACAGCATTTAAAGGGATAGTTCACCCCAAAATGAACATTTACTCACTGTTTACTCTCACTCAAGGGGTTTCTAGAATTATTGACAGCATTTAAAGGGATAGTTCACCCCAAAATGAACATTTACTCACTGTTTACTCTCACTCAAGGGGTTTCTAGAATTATTGACAGCATTTAAAGGGATAGTTCACCCCAAAATGAACATTTACTCACTGTTTACTCTCACTCAAGGGGTTTCTAGAATTATTGACAGCATTTAAAGGGATAGTTCACCCCAAAATGAACATTTACTCACTGTTTACTCTTACTCAAGGGGTTTCTAGAATTATTGACAGCATTTAAAGGGATAGTTCACCCCAAAATGAACATTTACTCACTGTTTACTCTTACTCAAGGGGTTTCTAGAATTATTGACAGCATTTAAAGGGATAGTTCACCCCAAAATGAACATTTACTCACTGTTTACTCTTACTCAAGGGGTTTCTAGAATTATTGACAGCATTTAAAGGGACAGTTCACCCCAAAATGAACATTTACTCACTGTTTACTCTTACTCAAGGGGTTTCTAGAATTATTGACAGCATTTAAAGGGACAGTTCACCCCAAAATGAACATTTACTCACTGTTTACTCTTACTCAAGGGGTTTCTAGAATTATTGACAGCATTTAAAGGGACAGTTCACCCCAAAATGAACATTTACTCACTGTTTACTCTTACTCAAGGGGTTTCTAGAATTATTGACAGCATTTAAAGGGATAGTTCACCCCAAAATGAACATTTACTCACTGTTTACTCTTACTCAAGGGGTTTCTAGAATTATTGACAGCATTTAAAGGGATAGTTTACCCCAAAATGAACATTTACTCACTGTTTACTCTTACTCAAGGGGTTTCTAGAATTATTGACAGCATTTAAAGGGATAGTTCACCCCAAAATGAACATTTACTCACTGTTTACTCTTACTCAAGGGGTTTCTAGAATTATTGACAGCATTTAAAGGGACAGTTCACCCCAAAATAAACATTTACTCACTGTTTACTCTTACTCAAGGGGTTTCTAGAATTATAGATAGCATTTAAAGGGATAGTTCACCCCAAAATAAACATTTACTCACTGTTTACTCTTACTCAAGGGGTTTCTAGAATTATAGATAGCATTTAAAGGGACAGTTCACCCCAAAATAAATATTTACTCACTGTTTAGTCTTACTCAAGTGGTTTCTAGAATTATAGATAGCATTTAAAGGGATAGTTCACCCCAAAATAAACATTTACTCACTGTTTACTCTTACTCAAGTGGTTTCTAGAATTATTCATAGCATTTAAAGGGATAGTTCACCCCAAAATAAATATTTACTCACTGTTTACTCTTACTCAAGTGGTTTCTAGAATTATTAAATGCATTTAAAGGGATAATTTACCCCAAATAAACATTTACTCACTGTTTACTCTTGCTCAAGTGGTTCCTAGAATTATTGACAGCATTTAAAGGGATAGTTCACCCAAAAATCAACATTTACTCACTGTTTACTCTTGCTCAAGTGGTTCCTAGAATTATTGACAGCATTTAAAGGGATAGTTCACCCCAAAATCAACATTTACTCACTGTTTACTCTTGCTCAAGTGGTTCCAAATCTTTGAGTTTCTTTATACTGTTGAACACAGAAGAAGATATTTTGTAGACACATGTCACCATTGACTTCCATAGTAGGATAAACAAGCACTATGGAGGTTTTCATCATTCTTCAAAATATCTCCTTTTGTGTTAGAAGAAACTCAAAAAGGTTTGTAACAAATGAAGGGAGAGTAAATGATGACAATTTAAGCTCTTTTAGGGTGAACTTTTCCTTTAAGGAAGAGTGACCATAACTGAAACACTCAATTAGGTTTCCCTTAACGTCTGAATTTCATTTCAGTGACTTGTAGAATCAGCATCTGTCTTATCATAGCATCAATTTTTATGAGACTTTCATATGTAGGAAATTTAGATATAAGCCGATCACTGACGTTTAAAGGTTGCGAAGGGCTCTTGCATTTATTTTACTGCTTTATACTGCTTTTTACAGCATTATGCTGGCTTGACTAGCCATGTGAAGTATAATTTAGCACAGTGTTTCTCAACCACGTTCCTGGAGGACCACCAGCTCTGCACATTTTCCATGTCTCCTTAACCAAACACACCTGATTCAGATCATCAGCTCATTAGCAGAGACTGAGAGACCTGTAGAGGGTGTGACAGACGAAGGAGACATCCAAAACATGCAGTGTTGGTGGTCCTCCAGGAACGTGGTTGAGAAACACTGGTTATCAGGGAAAAATATTGTGTGTATTAAGAGTTTAAGTTATTTATGAACTAAAATTTACTTTGTTCTAGAGCGTTCTGCACTTTCCAAAATAAGATTAAGTACATAAATTGTCAATAAAATAAAAATCACATTACATGCACCTCACTATGTTCGATAGCACAACAAAATGTGTACTAATTTAAAGGAGGAAGTTAAACTTTTACATTGACCTCCTTCCAAAGTGTACTGTTTAAGATGTACTAAAGCGTAAAGACTTTAGTTCACCTTCAGAACATAAGTTAATCATAACATTAAACATAAGTTAGTGTTGTGGTTTTTAGGGTATTTCATCTGTTGCCAGGAAGGAGTCATACCTCCAGTCACAACTGCCAACACTCCCATTTTTCCCGGGACTCTCCCGTATTTCAGACCCATCTCCCGCCACCCCTCCGTTTTGTTATTTCTCCTGAAACTCCCATAATTTCAAACCCCCCTATTACTCAGCTTTTTTGGTACAGTCTGTAACCCCCAGGTGGTCCAAAACCCGCTCAATTGTACAGTTAGCTTACTAACACCACAGTACAGTTACTGTACTAACCCGGTTCTTAACAGTGTTACCTCCACCATCCCCCATCTCCTGGATTTCCAGAGACAAATGTCGGCAGGTATGCCTTCAGTATTCATTTTGTTTTAACCTATATATGTTGTTTGGAAGGGTGACATGGTGGCTCAGTGGTTAGCACTGCCACCTCACAGCAAGAAGGTCACTGGTTTGAGTCCCGGCTGGGTCAGTTGGCATTTCTGTGTGGAGTTTGCATATTCTCCCCGTGTTGGCGTGGGTTTCCTGCGGGTGCTCCAGATTCCCCCACAGTCCACAAACACATGCACTATAGGCTCAGGCCTGTAGCCAGGGAGGGTTCGGGTGGTTTGGTAGACCCACATCTCACTGGCAAAGGTCCAGAATTTGTCCCATGCATGAACTCATTACATTTGTCCTATTTTAACTGCTATGCCATCATAAATTGTGAAAATAACTCCTCGAAGAAGGCTTTAAGATAGAGAATAATCTGAAATAAGTGACGTCATCTTATACTACTGACCCACTGTATTGTTTTTAAATGGAGAATATTTTACAAGTAACTTTTATTCTAAATCTTAGACCTTATTCTTGAAATAAAAAAAGACGTGAAGCTACCAACATACTGTAAATTATTAAGTTATAAAAGTTAATTTTAATATTAATTAGGCTATTGTTGCTATCCAAGAATTTTCAAATGTACTTTTTACAAGAGAGGCTAGACAAATCAGGAAGCTCTACGCTATTATAATTACATTTAATCTATTATTCAAGTGGCCAAATTCTGACTGAGTAAATCTAAATGTGCTGGCTAGTTTGTTATATTGCTAATAAATGACAGTAGGCTACTTCACTTTAATAGGCAGTCTTTAATGTAAAACTTTAGCAGATTCCTTGTTTTTCACTATGATATATGATGTGATAAATCTGTATTTTAAAAATGATATGTATAAATGCCTTTTCCAAATACTAACTGAGGAAAGTGGAATGAGCTGCCCAGTTGTTATTTGCCTATAGACCACAGTTTTTTTAATTAAAAGTTTTAACAGATTGCTAATTGTTTGGACTCTCAGTAGTGATTATTAAACCACACTGAACTGAGCTCAACTGAACTGAACTTAAACACTGAAAACTGAACTACACTGTTCCTATTTACTGTGACCTTTTATGTGAAGCTGCTTTGACACAATCTACATTGTAAAAGCGCTATACAAATAAAGGTGAATTGAATTGAATTAATAGTTTTTTTTTTGTTTTTTAATATAAATTTGTATTTTAAAATTAAGTTTTTATTATTTATATATTTATTTTAAATACTCAACATTATAAAACTGTAATTACAGTTTAAATGTAATTATATACTTCGTAGTAAAATAGTTGGCCTTTTTGTAAACACTGACAAAATTGTAGTAATTTTTTTGGTGCACAAAGTGTGGCCACCATCTGACAAGCTAATCCAGCAAAGCCTAAACCTCATAACTGCAAAAAAGAACCACCCTTTTCAATAGGCTGGCTACGGGCCTGAGGTGAATAGAAAAAACTAAATTGGCTATAGTGTGTGTATGGGTGTTTCCCAGTAATGGGTTGCATCTGGAATAGTTGTGTGTAAAACATGCTGTGTAAAACATATGCTGGATAAGTTGACAGTTCATTCCACTGTGGCGACCCCTGATGAATAATGGGACTAAGCTGAAGGAAAATTAATGAATCGATGTTGTTTGGATGACCAAACAAGTAGCTCCTCCCCCTTTTTTTAAGAAACAGCCAATAGCATTTAATTTTTCTCACAGCTCTGCCAGAGCATCAAATGAAAAGCAATTGAGAAGTGTTTTGAAGGGGGTGGGGCATGTCAGATACTAGAGAGCATTTGATTGGTCAGTACGAGTACGAGGTGATGTCAAATAAGTGTATTCATTTAGATGGAAGTGACAAACTGCAAGCTTTGGATGTTTATATCTTCTAAATGCTAATTTCTTCACAGTTTTGTTGCACACTAGCTAAAATAACAGATAAAAAAAGTACATTAGTGTTTACTTTAATTTCATACTGAACGAAAAAGTCACCTTCGTCATAAATGGCCAATAGAGAGGTAATTAACTGCAGATTTGTTTTTATTTTTAGGTGAACTGTCCCTTTAAGAACAACTTATTTTTTATTTTTCCACACAGACTGACTCATCAAGAAAGTCTGTAATGCACTACACATAGATTTCCCCCCTCGATTTACAGTCCGAACGAGTAGCCACTAAAGCAGACTAGAATATTCATTGGCTCACCTTGAGGAAATCATGAGAGCCGTCACCAAAGCCTGCGCCATTCCCAGAGTGAAGGTGAACGGATTCTTGCGCACAAACACAAAGTATATCAGCGGAAGGAAGATGATGGAATGAATGGCCAGTCTGGGAAAGGAAAATAGATTTAATATCACAACTCATTGTGTACACAGTTTTTATCTTGTTTCTAGTCCAAATATCTCAAAATTCTTAAATCAAAAAGCATTTTCTAGACAAGTAAAATGTTTTGTTTTTAGAAATGAGGCAAAATTAAGCATTTTTTCCTATAAAACAAGCTAAATGATCTGCCATTGGACTAAGTAAAATAAATGTATTTTCAATTTGAAATAAGTATATTTTACTCACCCTACTGGTAGATAATTTCACTTGTCTTATGAGGAAAAACTTACTTAATTTGAATGTACCTGACTAAAGTCTTGTCGCCTATCCTAGTTTTAGGAACAAATAATGACTTCTAGTTGATTATCAGGTATCAGAAGTGGCTTATATGAAAGGCAAAGGCCTCTAGATTACGCTTATTATACCTAAATAAAATATGATCATGCCTTGATTTTGAATGATTTAATTAGGACAGTAAGGTCTGACTTTACTTAGACAAAAGTCTTGTCACTTAACAGAAAAAGTATAGAATATAAAGTCATGCTGCAGTGGAAACAGAATGAATATTGTGTCTGACTCCATCATGAGCTTGAAGGACTGCATCCATACATCTCTGCAATGACTCAAATCACTTCTTAATAAAGTCATCTGGAATGGCAAAGAAAGCGTTCTTGCAGGACTCCCAGAGTTCATCAAGATTCTTTAGATTCATCTTCAAAGCCTCCTCCTTCATCTTACCCCAGACATGCTCAATAATGTTCATGTCTGGTGACGGGGCTGGCCAATCCTGGAGCACCTTGACCTTCTTTGCTTTTAGGAGGCTGAAGTATGAGAAGGAGCGCTATCCTGCTGAAGAATTTGCCCTCTCCTGTGGTTTGTAATGTAATGGGCAGCACAAATGTCTTGATACCTCAGGCTGTTGCACTCTGCAGATCTCTTGTTTGCCCCAATACTGAATGCAACCCCAAACCATGATTTTTCCAACACCAAACTTGACTGATTTCTATGAGAATCTTGGCTCCATGTGGGTTCCAGTAGGTCTTCTGCAGTATTTGTGATGATTGGGATGCAGCTCAACAGATGATTGATTGGAAAAATCGACCTGCCACTTTTCCAAATGATCAACTAGAAGTCAAGTTATTATTTACTGCTCTTGCAACTGGGGTAAACGACAAGACTTTTGTGAGGTAGTGTATTATTTCAATTTATTTTCAAATACTTTAAACTTCTAGATTTAAAGTACACATAACATCAAAACTAACCATATGATTTTGTTAGCTCACACTGCTAGTTTTGTGGTGATCAGTTCATCCGTGCATGTCATTAAAAAAAAAATAAGTAGTTTACCCATGAAATCTTTCATTGAAATCTGAAAATGCACTACCTGATTGTTTATAAATAGTCAGATTACGTCTGTCTGAGGTATTGGGCGTGTCTAACATACTTAACCACGCCCCTCCAGCTGCAAGTTTTGACAACAAACAGAAATGGTGAGGAGGAGGAGTCTATTAGCTTGTAATAAAGCTGCGGTGACACTGGACTTTTCTCCCCATAGACTTCCATTCATACGTACGCGAATGCGTCAGACAGGAAACGCAAGGTCGTTCGTCAAGTTTCACAGATCGCTCAATATCAAGCTTGGTGAACTCTGACCTGCAAAATCGCATCGCTTGACTGCGTGAGACCAATCGATGATCAAAACAGGACCTCTCTGTACAGGAATTCAAAATATAGAGCAGTCGCTCGCTTTTTTAATGACGAATTATCTTGTTTAATCCCGCCCCTTTTCGCAGCAACGGACGACAGAATTTCAATCGTACAAACTCTAATGTGACCGCAGCTTTACTCTCCCAAAACCCATTTACCGATTCTTCGGAATTAAATGGCTACTTTACTACATCCAATCAGCTTGCAGTAGAAAAAGAAGCCACGCCCACTGCTTTCTCATTTTTATATTTCATTTCTCTAAGAACTGCGTCACACGTTTTTTCAAGGTCACTTGGATTTATCGCATCTCTAGTCTGAACAGCTACCATTTTTTCCTTCAGTTTGACTCAGCATTGTGCAACACACACACACACACACACACACACACACACACGCATCCTTTCGGTTGATTCCACACGAGTGCAGATGGCATTTGTTTAACTGCAGCGACAGAATCTCCTCTGACTGATGTCCGCTCGCCTATATCACTCAAATTAGTGGACATTTGGAGTTTATGAAATGTTTTAGCGCATCTGCAGTTTGAAATGTCCTTGGCTCTTATCTGCGCGTGAACAGGGCTGATATGGGAACAGTAAATGGCTAGTCTAGCTGCAGCAGCAGTAAATCCGCCGCTCTGCTAATCAACAAGAGAACATTAGAGAAGCTGCTTCACCCGCTCAGCACCGTCACCATGTACAGGCCCAGCTTCCGGAAGATTTCCCAGTCGTCCACCTCGATGATCTTTGCGGCAATTAGGAAGAAGATGCCGATGGGCATGTAACTGTTAAAGAAAGATTATTACATTTCTTAATTAATGCAATCCCAAGACACTTTACTTGCTCATAGTGAGTGCTGCACGCTGTGAAAAACAAATAGTATGTGGTTTACTGGGTGTTATTGGTTACAAAGGAACTAGTTACTGTATTTAAGTTACTTTTCAGCTGGCATTACTTTTCATTTATAGGTCAATTTATTACATTATTATTATTATTATTACTTGAAAATGTAAATTCAACAGTTCTATATTTATTGATATATAAAGGACATACTTTATCAAGACAGTTGCATATGCTTAAAGTAATTGAGAAATTAGTGCATGACAATATAAGGTATATATTCAGAGACAGTTATTGTAAATATATATATATATATATATATATATATATATATATATATATATATATATATATATATATATATATATATATATATATATATATTGCTATTCAGTCATTTTCCATATTTTCAAATAAAAGTTTTATTTGTTAAAAATTAGGTCAGTATATGGTATATATGAAATATGGTGTATAAATATACCAAATATATAAATTATAATATAAAATTATATATATATATATATATATATATATATATATATATATATATATATATATATATATATATATATATACACTGTTATATAGATACAGTTGAAGAATTATTAGCCCCCCTGCTTATTTTTTCCCCAATTTCTGTTTAACGGAGAGAAGATTTTTCCAACACATTTCTAAACATTGCAGTTTTAATAATTCATTTCTAATAACTGATTCATTTTATCTTTGCCATGAGCACAGCACATAATATTAGACTAGGTATTCTTCAAAACACTTCTTTACAGCTTAAAGTGACATTTAAAGGGTTAACTAGGCAGGTTAGGGTAATTAGGCAAGTTACTGTATAGCGATGGTTTGTTCTGTAGACTGTCGGGCTAATAATTTTGACCTTAAAATGGTTCATAAATTAAAAACTGCTTTTATTCTAGCTGAAATAAAACTAAGACTTTCTCCAGAAGAAAAAATATTATCAGACATACTGTGAAAATTTCTTTGCTCTGTTAAACATAATTTGGGAAATATTTGAAAAAGAAAAAGCATTCAAAGGAGGGCTAATAATTCTGACTTCAACTGTAAATATGGTGTACGTCAATATATCGTTTAAAGTTTGTGTTTTATTTTTTCAAACAAAACTGAAAGGTCCTGGACTCAAGTTTAAAGAATTAAAGGTGCTGTATGTAAGTTTTTGACTCTTATAAAGGATAAAAATACCACAATATGTTTGCAGATACTTAAGAAATATCTGTAATATCTGAAAACAATGCTGAAGTCAGATATTCTGCTTTGAACATGTGAGTAACGTGCTGGAACGCTGTCTTTGTTTTGGTTCTTTTAACCCGCCCAATGTCAGTTTAGCCAATTATATTTCAGCACCCCGAGTTGCCTTGGTGGAAAACAGCATATTTCATTCAGTCAGGAAGGCTCTCAAAGCAAGTGTCCGTGACTGTAATGCGACCTCTGGTGGACAGTAGCAGACTCCAAAATGAGACGCAGATTCAGAGTTCCACATGAGGTGGTTATTAATCGTGAAATGCTAAGGTTTATAATCTAATTAATACATATTAAAACTCTTTAACCTTATTAAATGTAGATGCTGAATCACTCGTATGTGCTGGCTTGCATTATATCACAGTTCTAAAGTTCAATTTCAAACGGTTTATTTTATTTTCCAGATCTGAGGTGAACTATCTGCTGCTGCGTTCAGTTCAGTGCTCAATGGCATTCAAACTCACATCATTAACATTTAACTGAATAAATCACATGAGATATACCTGAGGTGATCATAGTTTTCTGTTGTTCAGCTGCAAGAAACGGAAGCCGTTTCTAATATATAAAGTTTTGCTGTTTGCTAGAATAAAACCTCCTTTTAATATGGAGATCATTCCTTCTGTCGCGTGCCGTTGCTTTTATTTAGAACACAGTTTAAGTCAGCCTTTAGGCTCGATCGTCAGACTTGCTCATTTTGGTCCTCAATCTGCACATGCATTTGTCTGGATCCAGGTGTGCAATACCTTGTTCAACCACTAGGTGTCAAACTTACATACTGCACCTTTAAGTTTAAAATCTATTGTCTGCGTTGAGATTTATGTAGATTTTAGTAATTAGTGAAGTAATTAAATTACTTATTGATAGTTTTCACATGTTGTCGTACCACTAGGGGAACGTGGCGAGCAAAAAACTAATATCTCCTGCTGACTGCCAAGTCACAGACTGAATAATTTCTCCTTTTTTTTTATAGCCAAAAAGCTGGATAATTGTTGTGCAAAAGGTTTAGCATTACTAACCAACGATGAGGCATACCTGAGCTGTGCTTCAACAGAATGCCTTCAGTGAAAGAACCGCCAGAAAGGAGAAATTGATGGATTTAAATAGTACCATCACTGACCCATAACAATCCATGCTACCGATAACTGTCAGAGTGTTTGATTGATTTTTGTACAGTTCCTATACTAACTTGCAGATCAACTGCAATTGACTTTGCATTTCAATTTATATTTTAAAGTATAAATATCAGAAGTGAACGGATAGATTTTTCCTACCAGCAAATATTAATGTACGTAAAAGTAACCAACACCAAATATAAAAGCAGACACTTGCCCAGGGGCGTCACTAGACCCAATTCACTGGGGCACGTGCCCCAGTAAAAATCTCCAGTGCCCCAGTAAATGCATTGAGATATGATTTACTTCATATCATATGCAAGTGTATTTATTAAGAGTGGCAATTCAGAAATAAAGACGTTATTCTCTATGTGCAACCGAACCAACGCTGGTGAAAGCAGTGTGTTTAATCAAAAAGCAAACTGACGCATCTCCGCGTGTGCGCAGAGAACACGTGCTCCTCTCGCATGCGCTGCTCTTCTTCTGAGAGTCCCGGTAGTAAACATGCGCGCCAAAAAAGCAGGCTACCTGCGTGTTACGCGCCGCTCATGCGTTGTAAAACCGCCGTAACAGCCTTTTTTGCTTTTGCAAGTGGACGAAACTAAAGTTTAAACAATATGATGGTGATCTTACTAAGCATGCCTCCTGATAGATTTAGATCTAGTGCCCCAGTAGAGCTTTATGTCTAGCAACGCCCCTGCACTTGCCCACTTTAACGCCATCACTAATGATTAAATCTCTGAGGAATATCCAAAAGATAATGTAAGAATTGGAGCTCTGACAGGGACATGACCGTTTTTAAATGACTGAAAATATGGTTTCGGGTGCAGAATATAGATTGCACGTGCCTACAATTTACAGGGATCATCATCTTGGTTCTGTTCTGTTGATGTATGATCCAAATATTCGTAGCTTGAAACGGATTGAAAATTACCAGTTTGTTCTGCATTTCTATGGACGTTCCAGTGTAGCTGCCATCACGGCCCATTATTTTTTGCCCACCAAGTCTCCGTACAGGTCACGTGACTGAAAACTATCAATTGAGTAACTTTTACAGACAAAGTAATGACCAATGTAATTTAAGTACAATGATGTAATTAGTAACTTATTATGTTTTTGAAGTACTTTAGCCAACGCCTACAGTCAAGCTTGACATTATTCATACACCTGGGGGTGTGAACAATGTCGGGCTGGACTATATGTGGTTGCTAAGGTGTAGATAGATTATCATGCCAGAATTAGAGTATAGTTCCTAGACATAATCGTCTATAAAATAGCAACTTTTATTTTATTTATTTATTAATTCGTTGTACAGGATGCAACTACAGAACTGTCCAGCTTTAAATAAAAAATTATCAAAACTCTGGTCATTTAAGTGAGATGCTAACGGTCTAATCCGATTCAATGATTTATGCTAAGCTAAAATGTAAAAATGTGACTATTTCCAAAAAAAGAGGATGTTTCTTTTAGTTAGCATATGAAGAATACTGATGCTAGTTCCGGCATTATGGACATGCCTGTAATGTGTAAAAACTGACCACATGATAATCTGAACAATTCGCATCGTGGCCTCATTCAGAGCATCGAAGAACTCCAGCAGGATTCGTCCCCTTTCACCCATCTTGCCAATGACCAGGCCGAAAGTCACACAAAATACGATGAGACCCAGGACATTAATGCCATCTGAATATGAGCCCACAATCTTGTAGTCTTTGGTCAAATTCTAAAGCATAAACAAAGAATAAAAAAAACTTAATCTTTCTTTACACTATTTTTAAACACATTTACCATCCATCGTTTTTCTAATTCAACCAGTCTCTTTCTCACCTGTGCAACAGTTGAAATAATGGTGGTGAATGGTGGAAATGCAGTAGCATTAGTTGCGTTTATGTTGGGTTTAGTTGCTTCGATCTCTCTGCGCTGTGTCTTATACTAAAACACAGATGAGGTTTATTTGAACAGAATATTACATTTGCATGAAGGAATATTTTTGTTAAAACAACATAATTTTACCTGCTGAAAACAGGCTTGCACAAGATTCTCAGGAAACATATTCCTATGAAGAAATGAGAAAAGCAAATCACATGAAAAAGAAATATAGACCAAAATATTTGGACAAATAAGTCATACCTAAAATGGTTTATATATCAATGCAGAACTGTGTTTTTATTGCAATGAAAATTGATTATGAATAAATTTATCATCTATTATTATTATTATTATTATCATGAAAATTGATTATGAATAAATTTATCACTTATTATTATTATTATGAAAAATTGATTATGAATAAATGTATCACTTATTATTATTATTATTATGAAAATTGATTTTGAATAAATGTATCACCTATTATTATTATTATTATGAAAATTGATTATGAATAAATGTATCACTTATTATTATTATTATTATTATTATTATTATTATTATTATTATTATTATTATTATGAAAATTGATTATGAATAAATGTATCACCTATTATTATTATTATGAAAATTGATTATGAATAAATGTATCACTTATTATTATTATTATTATTATGAAAATTGATTATGAATAAATGTATCACTTATTATTATTATTATTATTATGAAAATTGATTATGAATAAATGTATCACTTATTATTATTATTATTATTATTATTATTATGAAAATTGATTATGAATAAATGTATCACCTATTATTATTATTATTATTATGAAAATTGATTATGAATAAATGTATCACCTATTATTATTATTATTATTATTAATATGAAAATTGATTATGAATAAATGTATCACTTATTATTATTATCATTATTATTGTTATTATGAAAATTGATTATGAATAAATGTATCACCTATTATTATTATTATTATTATTATTATTATTATTATGAAAATTGATTATGAATAAATGTATCACTTATTATTATTATGAAAATTGATTATGAATAAATGTATCTCCTATTATTATTATGAAAATTGATTATGAATAAATGTATCACTTATTATTATTATTATTATTATTATTATTATTATGAAAATTGATTATGAATAAATGTATCTCCTATTATTATTATGAAAATTGATTATGAATAAATGTATCACTTATTATTATTATTATTATTATTATTATTATTATTATTATTATTATGAAAATTGATTATGAATAAATGTATCACTTATTATTATTATTATTATTATTATTATGAAAATTGATTATGAATAAATGTATCTCCTATTATTATTATGAAAATTGATTATGAATAAATGTATCACCTATTATTATTATTATTATTATTATGAAAATTGATTATGAATAAATGTATCACCTATTATTATTATTATGAAAATTGATTATGAATAAATGTATCACTTATTATTATTATTATTATGAAAATTGATTATGAATAAATGTATCACCTATTATTATTATTATTATGAAAATTGATTATGAATAAATGTATCACTTATTATTATTATTATTATGAAAATTGATTATGAATAAATGTATCACCTATTATTATTATTATTATGAAAATTGATTATGAATAAATGTATCCCCTATTATTATTATTATTATGAAAATTGATTATGAATAAATGTATCACCTATTATTATTATTATTATTATTATTATTATTATTATGAAAATTGATTATGAATAAATGTATCACTTATTATTATTATTATTATTATTATTATTATTATTATTATTATTATTATTATGAAAATTGATTATGAATAAATGTATCACTTATTATTATTATTATTATTATTATTATTATTATTATTATTATTATTATTATGAAAATTGATTATGAATAAATGTATCACTTATTATTATTATTATTATTATTATTATTATTATTATATTATTATTATGAAAATTGATTATGAATAAATGTATCACTTATTATTATTATTATTATTATTATTATTATTATTATTATTATTATGAAAATTGATTATGAATAAATGTATCACTTATTATTATTATTATTATTATTATGAAAATTGATTATGAATAAATGTATCACCTATTATTATTATTATTATTATTATTATTATTATTATTATTATTATTATGAAAATTGATTATGAATAAATGTATCACATATTATTATTATTATTATTATTATTATTATTATTATTATTATTATGAAAATTGATTATGAATAAATGTATCACTTATTATTATTATTATTATTATTATTATTATTATTATTATTATTATTATTATGAAAATTGATTATGAATAAATGTATCACCTATTATTATTATTATTATTATTATTAATATGAAAATTGATTTTGAATAAATGTATCACCTATTATCATTATTATTATTATTATTATTATGAAAATTGATTATGAATACATTTATCACCTATTATTATTATTATTAAAGTGTCCCTATTATACTATTTTAAGGGTTCTTAATTTCATTTTGGAGTCTCTTACAATAGGTTTACCTTCAAAAATCACTTTAACTTTTATTATAATACACATTGCAATGCAGCATTATCTGTTTTCGCCACACCTGTCAACCCTCCCGTTTTTTCTGGGATTCTCCTGTATTTTAAAATTCTATCCCGTTATCCTCCCGTAAAGGTATTTTTCTGTATTTCTCCCATATTTTTTATCTTTCTATGAAGGGTGGCAATAAACATCAAACAGCCAATCCTCCCTATATGCAACCCATACCGCTGAACCACCAGGGGACGCCCCTTGCTCTTAAATGTGAATCTGTTCTGTGCTTTAATTTTATGTAGGCATGAAAACGGTTTGAAATAAATAAAAAATTGGCAGGATTCCCTTTCCTTTTCATTACAGGCGCCATTGCCCCTCCTATGCAATCCTTGAAACAGTCGTGTAGCGGTGCGTGACTGTCAGCTGACGCGCTCCATAGTGATAAATAGACGCTGTTTCCCAAACAGATTCTGTACATACAATTAGAAGCAGAGTGAAAGTGGACACTCTGGATTTTGGGTGCGTGTTTGATCAGACAAATACACATAATAATAATAATAATAATAATGATATCTAAACATATCGATCTTAGTTGGTTTTCTTTTAACACAACAATTTTGTCTTGTCAAATGCCTTCATTATGGATCTGTGCAATTTTAAAGTGACACCTCTGTTAATGTAATCAAATGAAAAATCTAAATAAGAGATTCATTCGCTGCATTTTAATCTGAATATTTAAATTATACAGTGAACATAAGTTTAATGGGGGGAGGGTCTTTGGGGGGGGGGGGGGGGGGGGGGGGGGGGGGTATCCCTTATTTTTACATCCCAATGTGACAGGTATGGTTTTCGCACATGAATTGAAAGCCTACTTTCCGCTGATTGGTCAAGGGGCCTAGTCTCTTACGATTGGTTGAGCTAATCCACATGAGATGATGATGATTATTAGGTTAAACGTTCAGGATAGGACTCTTAAATACGAGTTTACAGCTACTCACGCACACTAAAAGTATATTTTTGCTGCTTGTTCAAACTACTTATTTAAAATGAGCTGAATCAACACAATTCTGGAGGTTTTTTTTGGGACAACTTCATTGTTTTATGTTCGGTCCACTTAAGATAACTTACTCTATTTGTGTTGGGACAACATGAAGGAATTGTGTGAAACCCTGCAGTTTTTACAGTGCATGTTCATATTACAACCATTTTGGGAATCACAGTGAACATTTATAACCTTCCACCCTCTTAAGAGCCAAGATACATTTTTATTGTGAAGAAAGTGGAAGCTGTATATGATCTTTCTATAGAAGTAGAAAATGGGATGCAGTTTTTACCTAATAAGGTCCAGTAAGGTCTCAACGGTGGTCACATTT
>NC_079441.1:68272954-68275454 GCF_903798145.1 Danio aesculapii
TCTGCACTTTCCAAATATAAGATTAAGTACATAAATGTCACTAAATAAAAATCACATTACATGCACCTCACTATGTTCGATAGCACAACAAAATGTGTACTAATTTAAAGGAGGAAGTTAAACTTTTACATTGACCTCCTTCCAAAGTTGTACTGTTTAAGATGTACTAAAGCGTAAAGACTTTAGTTCACCTTCAGAACATAAGTTAATCATAACATTAACATAAGTTAGTGTTGTGGTTTTTAGGGTATTTCATCTGTTGCCAGGAAGGAGTCATACCTCCAGTCACAACTGCCAACACTCCCATTTTTCCCGGGACTCTCCCGTATTTCAGACCACCATCTCCCGCCACCCCTCCGTTTTGTTATTTCTCCTGAAACTCCCATAATTTCCAACCCCCCTATTACTCAGCTTTTTTGGTACAGTCTGTAACCCCCCAGGTGGTCCAAACCCCGCTCAATTGTACAGTTAGCTTACTAACACCACAGTAAGTTACTGTACTAACCCGGTTTCTTAAACAGTGTTACCCTCCACCATCCCCCATCTCCTGGGATTTCCAGAGACCAATGTCGGCAGGTATGCTTCAGTATTCATTTGTTTTAACCTATATATGTTGTTTGGAAGGGTGACATGGTTGCTCAGTGGTTAGCACTGCCACCTCACAGCAAGAAGGTCACTGGTTTGAGTCCCGGCTGGGTCAGTTGGCATTTCTGTGTGGAGTTTGCATATTCCCCCGTGTTGGCGTGGGTTTCCTGCGGGTGCTCCAGATTCCCCCACAGTCCACAAACACATGCACTATAGGCTCAGGCCTGTAGCCAGGGAGGGTTCGGGTTGGTTTGGTAGAACCCACATCTCACTGGCAAGGTCCAGAATTTGTCCCATGCATGAACTCATTACATTTGTCCTATTTAACTGCTATGCCATCATAAATTGTGAAATAACTCCCGAAGAAGGCTTTAAGATAGAGAATAATCTGAAATAAGTGACGTCATCTTATACTACTGACCCACTGTATTGTTTTTAAATGGAGAATATTTTACAAGTAATTTATTCTAAATCTTAGACCTTATTTCTTGAAATAAAAAAGACGTGAAGCTACCAACATACTGTAAATATTAAGTTATAAAGTTAATTTTAATATTAATTAGGGCTATTGTTGCTATCCAAGAATTTTCAAATGTACTTTTACAAGAGAGGCTAGTATCAAATCAGGAAGCTCTACGCTATTATATTACATTTAATCTATATTCAAGTGGCCAAATTCTGAGTAAATCTAAATGTGCTGGCTAGTTTGTTATATTGCTAATAAATGACAGTAGGCTCCTTCACTTTAATAGGCAGTCTTTAATGTAAAACTTTAACGATCCTTGTTTTTCACTATGATATATGATGTGATAAATCTGTATTTTAAAAATGATATGTATAAATGCCTTTTCCAAATACTACTGAGGAAAGTGAAATGAGCTGCCCAGTTGTTATTTGCCTATAGGACCACAGTTTTTTTAATTAAAAGTTTTAACAGATTGCTAATTGTGTTTGACTCTCAGTAGTGATTATTAAACCACACTGAACTGAGCTGAGCTGAACTTAAACACTGAAAACTGAACTACACTGTCCTATTTACTGTGACCTTTTATGTGAAGCTGCTTTGACGCAATCTACATTGTAAAAGCACTACACAAATAAAGGTGAATTGATTGAATTAATAGTTTTTTTTTTGTTTTTATATATAAATTTGTATTTTAAAAATAAGTTTTTATTATATATATATTTATTTTAAATACTCAACATTATAAAACTGTAATTACAGTTTAAATGTAATTATATACTTCGTTAGTAAAATAGTAGGGCTATTGTAAACACTGACAAAATTGTAGTAATTTTTTTGGTGCACAAAGTGTGGCCACCATCTGACAAGCTAATCCAGCAAAGCCTAAACCTCATAACTGCAAAAAAAGAACCACCCTTTTCAATAGGCTGGCTACGGGCCTGAGGTGAATAGAAAAAAACTAAATTGGCTATAGTGTGTGTATGGGTGTTTCCCAGTAATGGGTTGCATCTGGAATAGTTGTGTGTAAAAACATATGCTGGATAAGTTGACAGTTCATTCCACTGTGGCGACCCCTGATGAATAAGGGGACTAAGCTGAAGGAAAATTAATGAATCGATGTTGTTGGATGACCAAACAAGTAGCTCCTCCCCCTTTAAAAAAAAAAAAACAGCCAATAGCATTTAATTTTTCTCACAGCTCTGTCAGGGCATCAAATGACAAGCAATTGAGAAGTGTTTTGAAGGGGGTGGGGCATGTCAAATACTAGAGAGCATTTGATTGGTCAGTACGAGTACGAGGTGATATCAAATAAGTTAATTCATTTAGATGGAAGTGATAAACTGCAAGCTTTGGATGCTTATATCTTCTAAATGCTAATTTTGTTGCACACTAGCTAAAAGAACAGATAAAAAAGTACATTAGTGTTTACTTTAATTTCATACTGAACGG
>NC_079441.1:68280454-68285454 GCF_903798145.1 Danio aesculapii
CAAAAGCTGGATAATTGTTGTGCAATAAGGTTTAGCATTACTAACCAACGATGAGACATACCTGAGCTGTGCTTCAACAGAATGCCTTCAAAGAAAGAACCACCAAAAGGAGAAATTGATGGATTTAAATAGTACCATCACTGACCCATAACAATCCATGCTACCGATAACTGTCAGAGTGTTTGATTGATTTTTGTACAGTTTCTATACTAACTTGCAGATCAACTGCAATTGACTTGCATTTCAATTTATATTTTAAAGTATAAATATCAGAAGTTAACGGATAGATTTTTCCTACCAGCAAATATTAATGTAAGTAAAAGTAACCACACCAAATATAAAAGCAGACACTTGCCCAGGGGCGTCACTAGACCCAATTCACTGGGGCACGTGCCCCAGTAAAATCTCCAGTGCCCCAGTAAATGCACTGAGATATGATTTACTTCATATCATATGCAAGTGTATTTATTAAGAGTGGCGATTCAGAAATAAAGACGTTATTCTCTATGTGCAACCGAACCAACGCTGGTGAAAGCAGTGTGTTTAATCAAAAAGCAAACTGACGCATCTCCGCGTGTGCGCAAAAAACACGTGCGCCTCTCGCATGCGCTGCTCTTCTTCTGAGAGTCCCAGTAGTAAACATGCGCGCCAAAAAAGCAGGCTACCTGCGTGTTACGCGCCGCTCATGCGTTGTAAAACCGCCGTAACAGCCTTTTTTGCTTTTGCAAGTGGACGAAACTAAAGTTTAAACAATATGATGGTGATCTTACTAAGCATGCCTCCTGATAGATTTAGATCTAGTGCCCCAGTAGAGCTTTATGTCTAGCAACGCCCCTGCACTTGCCCACTTTAACGCCATCACTAATGATTAAATCTCTGAGGAATATCCAAAGATAATGTAAGAATTGGAGCTCTGACAGGGACATGACCGTTTTTAAATGACTGAAAATATGGTTTCGGGTGCAGAATATAGATTGCACGTGCCTACAATTTACAGGGATCATCATCTTGGTTCTGTTCTGTTGATGTATGATCCAAATATTCGTAGCTTGAAACGGATTGAAAATTACCAGTTTGTTCTGCATTTCTATGGACGTTCCAGTGTAGCTGCCATCACGGCCCATTATTTTTTTGCCCACCAAGTCTCCGTACAGGTCACGTGACTGAAAACTATCAATTGAGTAACTTTACAGACAAAGTAATGACCAATGTAATTTAAGTACAATGATGTAATTAGTAACTTATTATGTTTTTGAAGTACTTTAGCCAACGCCTACAGTCAAGCTTGACATTATTCATACACCTGGGGGTGTGAACAATGTCGGGCTGGACTATATGTGGTTGCTAAGGTGTAGATAGATTATCATGCCAGAATTAGAGTATAGTTCCTAGACATAATCGGTCTATAAAATAGCAACTTTTATTTTATTTATTTATTAATTCGTTGTACAGGATGCAACTACAGAACTGTCCAGCTTTAAATAAAAAATTATCAAAACTCTGGTCATTTAAGTGAGATGCTAACGGTCTAATCCGATTCAATGATTTATGCTAAGCTAAAATGTAAAAATGTGACTATTTCCAAAAAAAGAGGATGTTTCTTTTAGTTAGCATATGAAGAATACTGATGCTAGTTCCGGCATTATGGACATGCCTGTAATGTGTAAAAACTGACCCACATGATAATCTGAACAATTCGCATCGTGGCCTCATTCAGAGCATCGAAGAACTCGAGCAGGATTCGTCCCCTTTCACCCATCTTGCCAATGACCAAGCCGAAAGTCACACAAAATACGATGAGACCCGAGGACATTAATGGCCATCTGAATATGAGCCCACAATCTTGTAGTCTTTGGTCAAATTCTAAAGCATAAACAAAGAATAAAAAAACGTTAATTTTTCTTTACACTATTTTAAACACATTTACCATCCGTCTTTTTTTCTAATTCAACCAGTCTCTTTCTCACCTGTGCAACAGTTGAAATAATGGTGGTGAATGGTGGAAATGCAGTTGCATTAGTTGCGTTTATGTTGGGTTTAGTTGCTTCGATCTCTCTGCGCTGTGTCTTATACTAAAACACAGATGAGGTTTATTTGAACAGAATATTACATTTGCATGAAGGAATATTTTTGTTAAAATGACATCATTTTACCTGCTGAAAACAGGCTTGCACAAGATTCTCAGGAAACCATATTCCTATGAAGAGATGAGAAAAGCAAATCACATGAAAAGAAACATATACCAAAATATTTGGACAAATAAGTCATACCTAAAATGGTTTATATATCGATGCAGAACTGTGTTTTTACTGCAATGAAAATAGATTATGAATAAATTTATCACTTATTATTATTATTATTATTATTATTATTACTATGAAAAATTGATTATGAATAAATGTATCACTTATTATTATTATTATTATTATTATATTATTATTATTATTATATTGAAATTAATTTTGAATAAATGTATCACTTATTATTATTATTATTATTATTATTATTATGAAAATTGATTTTGAATAAATGTATCACCTATTATCATTATTATTATTATTGTATATATTAGTATGAACATGATTATGAATACATGTATCACTTATTATTATTATTATTATTATTATTATTATTATTATTATATTATTATTATGAAAAATGATTATGAATAAATGTATCACCTTTATTATTATTATTATTATTATTATTATTATTATTATAGAAAATTGATATGAATAAATGTATCACCATTATTATTATTATTATTAGTATTATTATTATTATTATTATTATTATGAAAATTGATTATGATAAATATGTATCACATATTATTATTATTATTATTATTATTATTATTATTATTATTATTATGAAAATTGATTATGAATAAATGTATCACTATATTATTATTATTATTATTTTATATTATTATTATTATTATTATTATTATATTATGAAAATTGATTATGAATAAATGTATCACCTATTATTATTATTATTATTATTATTATATGAAAATTGATTTTGAATAAATGTATCACCTATTATCATTATTATATTATTATTATTATGAAAATTGATTATGAATACATTTATCACCTATTATTATTATTATTAAAGTGTCCCTATTATACTATTTTAAGGGTTTCTTAATTTCATTTTGGAGTCTCTTACAATAGGTTTACCTTCAAAAATCACTTTAACTTTTATTATAATACACATTGCAATGCAGCATTATCTGTTTTCGCCACACCTGTCAACCCTCCCGTTTTTTCTGGGATTCTCCTGTATTTTAAAATTCTATCCCGTTATCCTCCCGTAAAGGTATTTTTCTGTATTTCTCCCATATTTTTTATCTTTCTATGAAGGGTGGCAATAAACATCAAACAGCCAATCCTCCCTATATGCAACCCATACCGCTGAACCACCAGGGGACGCCCCTTGCTCTTAAATGTGAATCTGTTCTGTGCTTTAATTTTTATGTAGGCATGAAAACGGTTTGAAATAAATAAAAAATTGGCAGGATTCCCTTTCCTTTTTCATTACAGGCGCCATTGCCCCTCCTATGCAATCCTTGAAACAGTCGTGTAGCGGTGCGTGACTGTCAGCTGACGCGCTCCATAGTGATAAATAGACGCTGTTTCCCAAACAGATTCTGTACATACAATTAGAAGCAGAGTGAAAGTGGACACTCTGGATTTTGGGTGCGTGTTTGATCAGACAAATACACATATAATAATAATAATAATAATGATATCTAAACATATCGATCTTAGTTGGTTTTCTTTTAACACAACAATTTTGTCTTGTCAAATGCCTTCATTATGGATCTGTGCAATTTAAGTGACACCTCTGTTAATGTAATCCAATGAAAAATCTAATAAGAGATTCATTCGCTGCATTTTAATCTGAATATTTAAATTATACAGTGAACATAAGTTTAATGGGGGGAGGGTCTTTGGGGGGGGGGGGGGGGGGGGGGGGGGGGGGGGTATCCCTTATTTTTACATCCCAATGTGACAGGTATGGTTTTCGCACATGAATTGAAAGCCTACTTTCCGCTGTATGGTCAAGGGGCCTAGTCTCTTACGACTTGGTTGAGCTAATCCACATGAGATGATGATGATTATTAGGTTAAACGTTCAGGATAGGACTCTTAAATACGAGTTTACAGCTACTCACGCACACTAAAAGTATATTT
Source organism: Danio aesculapii (assembly GCF_903798145.1). Taxonomy (NCBI): domain Eukaryota; kingdom Metazoa; phylum Chordata; class Actinopteri; order Cypriniformes; family Danionidae; genus Danio; species Danio aesculapii. The sequence continues at coordinate 68,284,656 of NC_079441.1, forward strand.
TTGCTGCTTGTTCAAACTACTTATTTAAAATGAGCTGAATCAACACAATTCTGGAGGTTTTTTTGGGACAACTTCATTGTTTTATGTTCGGTCCACTTAAGATAACTTACTCTATTTGTGTTGGGACAACATGAAGGAATTGTGTGAAACCCTGCAGTTTTTACAGTGCATGTTCATATTACAACCATTTTGGGAATCACAGTGAACATTTATAACCTTCCACCCTCTTAAGAGCCAAGATACATTTTTATTGTGAAGAAAGTGGAAGCTGTATATGATCTTTCTATAGAAGTAGAAAATGGGATGCAGTTTTTACCTAATAAGGTCCAGTAAGGTCTCAACGGTGGTCACATTTGGAGTAGTTCCTTCTCGGTCGATATTATCAGCACTCTGAGAGACCCCAGGTTTAATAGTCATCACAAGAACGATTCCTGTCAAGCACAACATCTTACTTAACCACAATTTGACTTTAAGGGATAGTTCACCCAAAATTGAACTTTTTTTTTGTTGTTAATTCTTGTTGATCGATACAGTTGATTGCGTCACCAGCCCTTGCGCTGTCGTCATCATAAGCGAATGGACTACAATTGGACTACATTCGCACATGTGCCGAGATCTGTTTGACCAGGCTGTGGATTAAGGGTAATATTACACTACCTGACTAAAGTCTTGTCGTGTATCCAAGTTTTAGGAGCAACAAATAATAAGTTGACTTCTAGTTGATCAGTTGGTATCAGAAGTGGCTTATATGAAAGGCAAAGGCCTCTAGATTACGCTTATTATACCAAAATAAAATATG
>NC_079441.1:68292954-68297954 GCF_903798145.1 Danio aesculapii
TTGTCTGTACACGTTACCTTGCAAATGTCAAATATTAAGGAGTTATTAGGCTCTTATGCTAAAGTTAAGTTTAGAAAAATGATTTACCACTTAGTTGCAAAGTTACTTTTTTTGTCTGAACAAGCAGGTGCGCAAGTTTAAAACATGGCCTAGTTGCAATGTAAAGGGACACCAAGTTGAAACTTAAGCGCTACTAAATATTTTTGTGTTGCACCACAGAACTCAATGTTCCGACTAAATATTTAGGGATGCTTCTTCCCATGTATTATTGTAATAAAGAGATGGCTGCAGGATTGACATACTCCCTGAGTTGTGTGAAGACAAACTTGTTTTCATTAAATACCTATTTTATTTACAACCTCAAATCAGAAAAAGTTGGGAAAAAAACTTCAAAAGTCTGGAAAACGCAAATTAAATAAAGAAAGTATGATTTCTAAATTTACTTTGACTTGTATTTCATTGCGGACAATACAGCATGGGGGGGGGTCTTATGGTTGTGGAAATCACACTCGGTGGGGGGAGGGGTTTGAGGGTCACATACTGAGTTGATGCCACTGAGTTTAGATGACCATAATGTCACACGTTCACATCGAGCTCATTCACATCGGACACTTTTTGGCTTCTATAAACTTAAAATAAAATGATTTGGAAGGATTTTAAAGAAAAAAAAAAAGCGCAGCATAAAGCATGAGGGCGTCCGGACACTGAAACGATTGTCGTGGGCTCTTCTAATTGGTCCAGTGATGAGCTGCGGTGCGTGTAAAAGTCGAAGATCTAATAAATTGACACGGCATCTAAAAAAATGCAGTGCTCATGTATCTGCGCTTTGTGAAACGTGAGCGTAATGGTCACACACGTCCCTCAAGCATGTGTTTAATTAGAAAAACAATACAAAAGTAGCGCACTGCGAAGGAAAAACGCATTCTGCGGGAAAGAATGTTCATCAACCAATCAGAATCAAGCATCCCACAACCCAGAGTATAAATGAATTAAATATCCAAGGCTGTCTCTCTGAGGGTGGCTCTGGACAACAGCAGCATAAGGTCAAGATTTACAACACCTCATAAATGAAGATGCTGTGATGGGCTGAAGAGAGAGAGAAAGTGAGACACACACACACACACACACACACACACGTACATCTGTCTTTATGGGGACTTCCCATAGACACAATAGCCGCGTTTCCACTATCGCGCCTAAAGCGAGCGAGCCAAGGCCAGTCACGTTTCCACTATCACTTCCGGGGTGTAATCGGGCCAAAGCGGGGCTTCCTTGGGGCCAGCGTCCGGCCTTTTTCGGCCCGCCGAATACCTTGGGCCAAGGAGGGCCAACTGGGGCTTCGGGGCGGGGTTACGTACAAAGGCGGAGTTTTCCTGTCAGGTAAAGAGGAGACAAGATGCTTTCTTCCCTTACATTTGTTTTGCTATCGCGCTTGATCAACTCACTAAGAAGAAGAAAAAATGGATAGCAGACAGTACTGGTCAGTTGAGGACACCAGGGCTCTTTTGAACATTTGGGCCGAGGAAAATGTTCAGAGGCAAATAGACGGCGTTTGCAGAAATGAGGACGTTATCAAGTACATCGTTGCTGAGCTAGCGAAAGCACAAATTCACCGAACAACGGTACAAGTCCGCGAGAAATTGAAGAAATTGCGAGCACAGTATAAAGCGATCAAAATCCACAATGGTCAGAGCGGCGCCCACCGGAAAAATTTCCCGTGGTTTGAAATCATGGACGGTATATATTATATTGATATAATCCCCAACCCTCACAGGAAACAATCTGCATTTTTACATTTTCATACTTCATTCTGTGGGATTTATTGCCCGTTTTCCTCATGAAGACTAAAGGATATCCCTACAAGGTCAAAATTTACCAGTATTACTATACTTGTGGGGACATTTGATCTCTGCAATGTAAAGAGTACACGGTAAACACACACACAGATACCTGTTATCATGCTGGAGACGATGAGAGGCAGGATGACCATCTTTAGCATTCTCATCAGGATTTCTCCTGGGAACCCGAAGTACTGCTTCTCCAGCTGGGACAGAGAGGTGTAGTCCCGCACCACCACCCCAAGTCCAATCCCTGCAACAGAGAGAGTGATGGAGAGACAATCAGACGGCAAACTGACTGCCGATCAAGCTCTTAGTCTCGCTCGATCCTCATGATGATAGTACAATCACAGTCAGGCTCATTTAATTAAAACTACATGAATGTTGAGCATTACATATTACAATATCTCAATATCTCAAAATTGTAAAGATGTTGACTTTACATTATTTGGAGTGAAATACTAACTTGTGACCCCGGACTCCAAAACCAGTTATGACAAGGCTCTTTTTTTTAGAAACTCAGATTTATTCATGTCCTAAAAGAGGAATAAATAAGGATAGATAATTTCTATTGATGTATGGTTTGTTAGAATAAGACAATATGAATGAATCTGGAATCTGAGGGGTCAAACTAAATCTAAATATTGAGAAAATCACCTTTAAAGTTGTCTGGGAATTTAATATTACTAATTATAAATTCAGGTTTAATATATTTACAGTAGAAAATTTACAAAATGTCTTCATGAGACATGATCTTTACTTCATATACTAATGGATTTTGGCATAAAAGAAAAAGCAATAAAATTTACCAATGCAATAGATTTTTGGCAAGGTAAACACGGTGGCTCAGTGGTTAGCACTGTCGCCTCTCAGCAAAAAGGTCGATGGTTTGAATCCCGGCTGGGCAAGTTGGCATTTCCGTGTGGAGTTTGCATGTTCTCCCTGTATTGGCGTGGGTTTCCTCCTGTGCTCCGGTTTCCTCATACTTTAAACACATGCGCTATAGGGAAACTGAATAAACTAAATTGGCCGTAGCGTATGTGTATGAATGAGTGTGTATGGATGTTTCCCAGTGATGGGTGTCTGCTGTGTAAAACATATGCTGAATTAGTTGGCGGTTCATTCCCCTGATGAATAATGGGACTAAAGCCTGGTAGCTGTGCATTCATACTTCTGCGAATTGTTTCTGCTCTGCAATAACACTTCCGAAACGCTAGTTGGCAGTGAGGTGTTTATGTTCCTCTGTGTCGAGTTTCTTCGCTGGCGTTTTGTTTTTTCTGAACGCTTCCTTGATGTACAAGTGGTTCAAACTCGCTATTTTGAGGTAGGAACTGGCGGACGTGCAACAACTTTAACTATAAGGTAAACACAAAACAAAACTTTCCATCCGGACCTCCTTCACGGGACTTCACACTTGTAAACAGTCGCTCCATCGGGCTCGCACGGCTCTCGGTCCCGCCCACACTCGTTAGCGCTACCAAGCTGACAAATCGCAAAGCTTGCGCTACGCGTCGTTGCGACATGTAGTTACATTTTTTGAGAGCTGCGTGTCGTAGCATACACGTGCGGTTGACGCAGAATGCAGAAGTATAAATCAGCCTTAAGCTGAAGGAAAATGAATGTATTTTTGGCTATTGCAAAACATATGCCTGTGCAAAATATGACTGGTTTTGTGGTCCATGGTCACATTTGGATGTTTTTGTATCAACCAAATTAATCATTAAAAAACAATGGTTGCACTACACATCATCCATATCTGTAATTAATTACAATTTATATTGTGTAATAAATGAGAGGGTTTTCCTTTGTGCTTTATTTATTTATTTATTTTTTTCATAGAAACTATGGTAAGTTTGGAATTTTAACATGACACTGTAGTACCACAAGGATATCCACATGTCAAGTTTTTTAGAGTTATGTTATTGTTCCTTTTAATTTGCGCTGTATTGCTGAACCTCTTAATTGCTGATTGTTTACAGTTTAACGGACGTTACTTTTATAATTCACACAAAGGGCAATCATGGGGCAATGGAAAAAATTTATAAGTAATAATCATAGGGAATAACAATAACATAAACATAGATGATAAACCCAGGGCTACAGATTTACTAATGAAAGGAGCAGGTGGACACAATCATTAAAACAATGACTAAAGCCACGGTCACACTGCACTTTTCGCTCCATAGACTTAAATTCATTTGCATGCAAATGCAGCAGACGGAAAACGCAAGCTTGTGCGACAAGTTTCGCAGTTCGCTGCGTTAGAAAGTTCAAGCTTGGTGAACTCTGACCTGCGAAATCGCATCATGTGATTGCATGAGACCAATCGAAGATCATAACATGACCTCTCTGGATAGAAATGTAAATTATGGAGCAATTGCTCGCTTTTTTTAAATATCTAATCAATTTGTTTAATCCCGCCCATTTTCGCAGCACCATACAACAGAATTTCGCATGCACAAACTCTAGTGTGACCGCGTCATTACTCACACGTCACCCTTTGTTCATTTTGAAGTATTGGTTGAGAAACGAGTGATGAAAATGCCAGATTTTTACACGCCATATTTTAAAACTAGACTATTTAATATTATATTTATGTTTTAAATCTACTGTATTGCACTTTATTTCAAATCTGACATTAGAAACAATTACGAAGTTACATATAAACTGTTTAAGTCCTACTTTAGTGGGGCTAGTTGCACAAGTTGTTCTAATTTCATTTAATATTCATTTAAATAGATGTGTTATACAGTTCAGTAATAGTTACTCACAAGAATTCAGTTGTTCACAATAATTATTGTTTCAAAGCAGCTTTACAGAATGTAAATAAGTGTAATTAAGCATTTAATTCAATTCAGCTTCATTTCTGTAGTGCTTTTACAATGTAGATTGTGTCAAAGCAGCTTAACATAGAAGTTCTAGTAAAGTGAGACTGTGCCAGTCCAGTTTTCAGTGTTGAGGTTCAGTTTAGTTCAGTTCAGTGTGGTTTAATTTTCAATGCTATTAATTCTATATAAGTGCTAAATGTTTTTTTTTTGGGAGTATGTTGTTGTATTTTGCACTGTCTGTATTTTGCACTTTCGTTGTATTTGCACTGTCTGTATTTTGCACTGTCTGTATTTTGCACTGTCGTTGTATTTTGCACTGTCTGCATTTTGCACT
>NC_079441.1:68302954-68322954 GCF_903798145.1 Danio aesculapii
AAGATTATTTTGAGTTTAAGTTATTTAATTAGCTTGTTAATTAAGACTGCAGAGTGATGCATGAGAAAAATGACTTTGAATAATTGTTTTAGTAGTTTGTGATGTATGTTAAAGTGTGCCTCCTAAAAATACAATTGTCCCCTGCCCGGCCCCCCCAGTCACTCTGGTCTAGAACTGCCACTGTGTGTATATTAAGTATATTAATATATATTAAGTATATTTTTGAATGAAAAAAAAAAAAAGATTCCTGGGTCAAATGTGGGCAAACACAACAGTTGGGTTAAAAATGTAGGCTAATTAAAATTAAATTCAAATAAAGAACCCAATATTTTTTTTGTCCATATTTGAGCACCCAACGTTGGGTTTATAACTCAGCATTTTAGTGTGTATTCTTAGGATTCAGAAGGCATTTAGCTACATATCTTTCACATGATAATAGTGCTAAGCGACTCTAGATGAAAAATTACTAAAGGCTGGTAATGTTATAGTAGGCTGCTATACTGTTTTTATCCATACACTCTTTGTTACCGGGGTTACCTACAATGTCCACCTGTTTCTTGTTTATTTACTTTTGTAGCCATCTATACATGCAAGTGCTCTTAATTTTGTTCTGCCTATTTTTGGGTATGATTATCTGGGCTATGTGTACATTGTGGATTTAAGTATATTTTTGAATGAAAAAAAAAAAGATTCCTGGGTTGTTTTTACCCAACATTGTGTCAAATATAGGCACAACAGTTGGGTTAAAAATGTAGACTAATTAAAATTGATTTCAAGTAACCAACCCAACATTTATTTTGTCCATATTTGATCACCCACATTGGATTAATAACGCATTTTTAGTGTGGATTACTGGAATTCAGAAAGTATTTAGGTACGTATCTTTCGCGTGATACAATACGATATCGCTAAGCCACTCCGATGAACATATATAGGCTATTAATTTTATAGGCTAAATACTATACTGCTAAATAATACTGCTTTTGAACTGTACACTCTATAGGCCTAAATCACTTGAATTTATATGTTGTATTAATAGTAGCCTATATAATGTAATAAATAAGCTAATATAGATAATTTTCACGGTAGCTATGAAGTAGTTACTAAAATAAATGTACAATCAACTATTTTTTACACTTACGCACAATTAGTCTGAGAGAGATGACATTTGCTATTCATTTGAATCAAGTCAATACTATAAGGAATTGGAATGTCGTGAAATAAACAAACACAAATGACACACAAATTGTACATATTTAAAAAAAAAAGGTTTTGTGTTTAGTAAAATGTTTCTTCTTCTTCTCCATCTCTCTTGATAACCTTTGCTCAGTTCAATTCGCCACATGACCAAACTGAGAGGAACAAACCACACTCTAAAAAACAAATAAAAGAAGAAAAAAATGGGTTGTTTTAGCGAAACGTTGGCTCAAATGTGGACAAACCCAACAGTTGGTTTAAAAAAGTCATTTAAACAACATTGTCCATATTCAACCATTGTCCACATTCGATCCATATTCATTTGAGTTGATACAACAACATTTTTAGTGTATTATAACTCAGAAAATATTTCGCTATCCATCTTTCCTTTGTTGATGTTGCTAAACTACCCCATATGAATAAATACTATAGTAATTATATCCTCCTAGGGCTTCACAGCAAGAAGGTCGCTGGTTCGAGCCTTGGCTGGGTCAGTTGGCGTTTCTGTGTGGAGTTCTCCCCGTGTTGGCGTGGGTTTCCTCCGGGTGCTCCGGTTTCCTCCACAGTCCAAAGACCTGCGGAACAGGTGAATTGGGTAAGCTAAATTGTCCGTAGTGTATGAGTGTGTATGGATGTTTCCAGAGATGGGTTGCGGCTGGAAGGGCATCTGCTGCGTAAAACATGTGCTGGATAAGTTGGCGGTTCATTCCACTGTGGCGACCCCGGATTAATAAAGGGACTAAGCCGAAAAAGAAAATGAATGAATGAGGTTTCAATAAGCCCAAATGGCAAAGAGAAATAAAAAAATGCATGTAAAAAAACAATTTGGGCCTTGGGAGATTATAGTAAATACTAAACTGTTTTTGAACCATACTATAGTAAAGCACTTTTTACATGTTGTGGTGAGCCTATGTTTTTCTATAGTAACACAGCAACTATAATATAAACAAACGACCGACTGTAGTATTCTACGTTGGCTAGGTAGGCTACAATTATGAGGTATTTTATTATACTACAATACACCACAGTTTACTGTAATTAAAACTAAAGTATATTACAGTTTTCCTGCTTGTATAACATGTACACAGTATGATATATTATATAATAGTGTAATGTAATTTAATAGTGTACTGGAATTCATAAAGAATTTACAGTATGTATCTCCACGTGGTGATATTGCTAAGCCATGTAATCTATGTTGTTGTATCGAGTTCTACCTAGTTAAATGTTAGCAAATTAATTTAGCTTTTTTTTTATTGATTTGAATGGCTATGTTTGTTCAGATTAACAATTAACTCTGGGATTAAGAGGAAAGCACGTTCACACATTTGCTTTTTAGCAATAATTGTCCTGTCGGTTATTTCCCCGTGTAATTTGGATGTTAGTTTTATGACAAACTTTGAAGAGTAAATGAGGCACTGAAGACAATTAGATTGATATTTATTTCCTCAAACAAAACGCTAAATGATTTGTATGGTGAGCTAGACGGTGGCATGGTGGTTAACACTGCTTCAAAGTAAGACGGTCGCTGGTTCGAGTCCCGGCTGGACCAGTTGGCATGTGTGGAGTTTACATGTTCTCCCCGTATTGGCATGGGTTTCCTCCAGGTGCTCCAGTTTCACAGTCCAAACATGCGCTGTAGGTGAATTGAATAAACTAAACTGGCTGTAATGTACCCTGCTGAAAAAAACTGCTTAAACCAGCCTAGGCTGGTTGGCTGGTTGACCAGCCTGGTTTTAGAGGGATTTTGGCCATTTCCATTCTGGTCTTAGCTGGTTAGGCTGGAAAATGACCAGCTAAATCCAGCTAGAACCAGCTCGACCAGCCTGGTTTAAGCTGGACAAGCTGTTTTTAGCTGATCATCTCCCAGCCTGATCAGCTAAGACCAGGCTGGAAATGGTTGGAAACCAGCCTCGAAATGGTCAAAATCCCTCTAAAACCAGGCTGGTCGACCAGCTAAAACCAGCCAACCAGCCTAGGCTGGTTTAAGCTGTTTTTTTCCCAGTAGTTTGTGAATTGAGTGTGTATGGATGTTTCCCAGTTCCATATTGCTTTGATGACAATTAATTGACTGCAATATTAGGCCTAAGTCGGTGTATTTTAAATATATTTGTCTTTGCAGACAATAGGCCTACATTATACACTGAATTAAAGGACTTTACTTAATGATGTGTGTCAAAATACCATTTTATTAACGACTGATACCACCTAGTCAATAGTTTCACACTACTTTAACAGGTTAGCAGTTAACAGTGTAGATTATACAGAAGGTCTATATTGTTTCAGTGAAAGCATCTGCTCTAGTGTTATACTGCCACCCTGTGCTGAGTGCTGTTTTGCTATTTCCTTTTTTTTCACTGACAAATTCATCCCTTGAAATGTGACAATGCAATTAATTTTGGAAAAAATCCTGACATTATAAAACAAATTAAAACACACTGTTCAATAATATAATATATCATGGCGAAGTAATTTAACTGTGCGTAATTTGATTGTTTAGATTTGATCGTTGCAACACAAAAAAAAGAAAGAGTTGTTACATGTAGACATAAAATGATGATGCTTTGTGGTGATAGGGAAAGAGATGGGAAAATATTAGTAAATTATATATCACAAGATGATGTTCAACCCTTGTGCATCAGTTTGTGCACATCATCGCGCATTTCAAATTGAGCTTCATACAGGTGAGTGGGCTTGACAAACCACCTGTAGAAACCCTGTAGAAACATTCTTCTCTCATATGCACCTGACTTTTTATTTAAATCAATCTTACAAGGACTCAATAAGGAAAACGATGTTTACTATAAATGTACCACAATCACGTTGCACTGCTTGCTTCAACCTTAAATACTTCTTTCGCACAATATTCAACCTTAAATACCTCTCTTGCACAATATCCTGCACAACATTGTTCAGTCTCATGTAAAAGTACTTGTATTGCTTGTCTTATGTGTATAGTTAAGTATCTTGTAGTACATGTTAGTTGTGCATAGGTTTTTTATAAATAGCTCTTATGTCCAGTGTTGTGTTTGTATTTATGATTCATTTATGTAGCACCGTTTTCCTGCGAGACATGACATTTCGTTCCTCTGTATGTCCACACATGTAGCAGAATGACAATAAAGCTCAACTTGACTTAACTTAATAAAAGTTACACATATATAGGAGAAAATATGGTAAAAATACTCATATAATAATATCTTCAGAATTAACCTATACAATATTTTATAATAAAATCTGTGTGAGTTATATCAATATGCAAAATGTATAATCTTGAATATAGTCAAAAATAAGTCTTTAATTAATTTTGATGCATTAAAAAAAACACAACAAATTAAATATAATTACAAATCTTCACAAAGCAGATAGGTCAAACATGAGACAATGGTGCCAAATATATATATATATATTTTTATTTAAATAGTCAAGAGTATTATTTATTTATTTAGTAAAAAAGAAATGAGGCTAAAATAATAAAAGAATTCAATTAGAAATACTAATTTTTATCAGTTGCTTTATTGCTGTTTAGTTAACACATTGATTGAGCAAATAATTTTTTTAGTTTATATATAAGAGAAAGCTTATACCATAAAAAATCTGTTTAATTTCTGCTGATGAGAATTTGCATTAATAAATGTGCAGCGGTTCTAGGCCATAAAAATCAGTCATTAGAACTATAATATTATGGAAAATCAATTTATTATCATAGTATAATTTTATAATTGTAAATTTCCTTGCACAGTTGCAGAATTACAAGCTAATACTGTATTATTTATATACAATCACTGGCCACTTTATTAGGCACACCTTACTAGTACTGGGTTCGACCCCCTTTTGCCTTCAGAACTGCCTTAATCCTTCGTGGCAGAGATTCAACAAGGTACAGGAAATAAATCTCCTCAGAGATTTTGCTCCATATTGACATGATAGAATCACGCAGTTGCTGCAGATTTGTCGGCTGCACATCCATGATGTGAATCTCCCGTTCCACCACATCCCAAAGGTGCTCTATTGGATTGAGCTCTGGTGACTCTGGAGGCCATTTGAGCTGGAACCAATCTGGCCATTCTCCTCTGACCTCTGACATCAACAAGGCATTTGTGCCCACAGAACTGCCCCTCACTGGATATTTTCTCTTTTTCGGACATTCTCTGTAAACCCTAGAGATGGTTGTGCATGAAAATCCCAGTAGATCAGCAGTTTATGAAACAGACCAGCCCGTCTGACACCAATAACCATGCCATAATCAAAGTCACTGAACTCCCTTTAATCCCCATTTTGATGGTCGGTTTGAATTGTAGAACGTGTTGACCATGTCTACATGCCTAAATGCATTGAGTTGCTGCCATGTGATTAGCTGATTAGAAAGTTACACTAACAAGTAGTGGGACAGGTGTACCTATTAAAGTGGCCGGTGAGTGTACACGTAGCACTGCAAAAATCTGCAAATATCCAACAGAGGGCGCCCTATTATTATGAGTGGTGTGACTAAAACTAGTTGACACTCATTTCCACAGTACTGTTTTCTACATGTGTATAACAATACAGTTCAACAATTCATGAGAATAAATGTGAGTTCAGCGTATATTAGTAGATAAGTTACAATAACGTACAAGCGTTTTAATTAATCTTAGCTTTTATAACGTCATGCTTACAAGACGAATGAATGAAGGAATTAATGAATTCCAGTGCATTAATGTAACAGCTAGCTACATATATATAAGTTTGTATGTTTAACGCTTTACTTACCAAGTAACACACTGATGTTACACAAATTAATCAATTTTATTCATGTTAACGCTTTACTTACCAAGTGTTTCACAAATGAATCATTTCTGTTAATGTTTAACCCTTTACTTACCAAGTATTTCACTGATGTTGCACAAATGAATCATTTTTGTGTATGTTTAACCCTTTACTTACCAAGTAATACTCTTATGTTGCACAAATAAATCATTTTTGTGTGTTTAACACTTTACTTACCAAGTAATACTCTTATGTGACACAAATGAATCATTTTTGTGTATGTTTAACCCTTTACTAACCAAATAATACTCTTATGTTACACAAATGAATCATTTTTATGTATGTTTAATGCTTTACTTATCAAGTAATACTCTTATGTTGCACAAATGAATCATTTTTGTGTGTTTAACGCTTTACTTACCAAGTAATACTCTGATGTTACACAAATGAATCATTTTTGTGTATGTTTAACCTTTTACTTACCAAGTAATACTCTTATGTTACACAAATGAATCATTTTTGTGTATGTTTAATGCTTTACTTACCAAGTAATACACTGATGTTGCACAAATGAATCATTTTTGTGTGTTTAACGCTTTACTTACCAAGTAAATGCTCTGATGTTACACAAATGAATCATTTTTGTGTGTTTAACGTTTTACTTACCAAGTAATACACTGATGTTGCACAAATGAATAATTTTTGTGTGTTTAACGCTTTACTTACCAAGTAATACTCTGATGTTACACAAATGAATCATTTTTGTGTGTTTAATGCTTTACTTACCAAGTAATACTCTGATGTTACACAAATGAATCATTTTTGTGTATGTTTAACACTTTACTTACCAAGTAATATTCTGACGTTAGACAAATGAATCATTTTTTGCAGCCGTGTCCTAAAGAACCGATTCGCGTAAACGACTCACACTTCTCATTTCTTATTTGAGTTGAAACATAACTATCAGATTCGATCAAAGCATTAGAGGGCGTGGTTTGATTTTTTTATTGACAACACAGTCTACCAATCACCGCACAGACAAGAACCTGCTGCACAGCTCACAAGCCAATCAGCTGCGAGGAGGGCGGGGCTTCACCGCGCTCGACTGTCTGCTGTGCGGAGAATCATAGGGTTTTCTCACTAGAAGGAAGTGCATCTGAAGTGAACCAGGGTTTTATTTTGATGCACATGAGCTTTCGTCCGGTTCGGCTATTAAAAAATATTACGTAATCCCCGCCATCACACAGAGGGGTTTGTCCCGGGTGTATGCGTCTCCCCGGTACACCAGGAGCTCCAGAGGCTGTTTTCACCGGAGCAGCGTGGGTTAAGGTGGGCCTTGCCCGGATATCTGTCTGACAAGCGAACCAAAACCGATCCGGTACCCGCCTCGAGACACAACCAGCACAGCCAATCCTCCAGAGACTACACTCGGAGACCGTGTGGACTATAACAAACACTAGCCAGATGGGTAAGTGAAGCAAAACTAGCATATTTGCAGATGTTACAAATTTTATAAACGATAAACGCACACTAGTAACGTTACATGTTCGTTTGTATGCGTGTTTGTCAGGTAGTTATGATGGTTTTGAGCTAACATACAAAATCAAAACATGTCCGTGTTCAAATCGTCATATTTTATGTTATGTGGACCCTGCAGAAACTCATCTTCATTTTTGGGAGGTTGTGATGTAACGTTAACGTTGCCATGGATTATTAACAAACACATGCTCCTCATCATCCTTCATCCTTCATCTTTTGGGTTTATTATAGTCGTCTTGTTTTTGCTAAGGTGACAGACATTGGCTTAAAAACAGCTTCTGAGATTTGTTTACAACTAGCTTCCATCAGATAGTATACAATAATCGATCAGTTCATCTTTCCTGAGTGTGATTGACAGCTTGTGATGTAATACTTGACACCGATATTTGAACCAGATTTTTGGGAGATTTGCAGCTGGATGAGCTCGTGTATGTGATTGAAAATGAATGTGAAGAATCATGCAATAGTAAGATGGTGAGTCTGCAGAAAACGAGGTCACATGTAAGCAGACATACGCTCAATGTTGTGGTGGAGGGATGGGCTGGAGAATCAGAAATATTTTCCCTGAGACACTATTAAGGTTTTATATTCGCACATTCAGACTTTCTCCTTAATCTTAAATTCATATAAGTATTGTTTGCTAATTTAAAATAGGGAAATCATATTAGCATGTTGAAGTCATAGTTGCGTACAATTTCAGGGAGACTATTCAAAGTAGCTTTGTAAACAATATAGAGACTTCATTTGTATCTGAACGAATTGTGCTAATATAAAAATAACTTTACCTCAATTGACACATTTACTCGCTAACTCGGACATAATTTCAGAACATTCTTTGGAAATCCTAAACAGCAAATTATATTAGCAGCCAATACCCATCAAAGTACAACATTGTTCACAGTCAATTAAATTGTGCTACAGTTGTTATAAAAACATACTTGCATACAATTTCAGACTAGATATTCAAAATAGCATGAAGAACAATATACAGATCATGTCACAAATTGTCACTGAACAAATTGTGTAAATATGAAACCAAATTGACCTCAATTGATACGCTGATTCATTAATCGCTAATGTCGTAATAGAAAAATTCAAGTCTCAGCATTGTAAGTGGATAAATGGCTCACGTAGTATTGTGTATTATGTAACGTTTGACATTTTTTAAAGGATTTAACACATTATTTTGTATTTTTTCACTTAAAGTCTGGCATTTGTTCACAGTTATGTTCTTTCAAATCTCTAAAAATGATTTTCCTGCTTGTTCAAACTATTTATATAAAAAGAGCTGAAACAAAACACAATTCTTAAGATTTTTTGGGGACAACTTGTTTATTTTATGTTCATTCCACCTAAATTTGTTAAGTTAACTTAAAGGTCAACATGAATGAATTGTGTGGAACAGATCTTAATGCACTAAAACATTTGGGCATAAAAACATTGTTTTTTTTTCTTCTTCATGACATATCCATCTTAAATAGCCTTAGGATATGTCTAAGATTTTATGTCATGCTAAACATTTTCTTGTAGTCATAAACATATAGGACCTCTAATGTTTATGGTTTTTGTGACCAATAAAGTCACTTAATTGTAAATACTTTTTATATAAATATATGTACAGTTAAAAAAAGTCATCAATGCACATTGCAGATAAACCATCTAGATGTGTATATAAAACTTTATAATTTTATTCTTTACTTTATTTTCCACTTATTTAAATGTCTTCTTGTGTTTATATATATATATATATATATATATATATATATATATATATATATATATATATATATATATATGTATGTATATATATATGTATGTATGTATGTATGTATGTATGTATGTATGTATGTATGTAGGGCTGGGCTTATAAACGATATATCGAATCGCGATTAAAATCTATGTCAATAACTATAATGAGCTCTGGACTAGGCATGGGCCGGTAAAAGATTCTGATGTATGATAACCTTGGATAATAATATTACAGTTTCACGGTATAATAAGTTCTATTTAAAAGTCTGGGTAAAAAAATAACCCCCCACCCCCCCATTGAACACAATACATTTTATTTTGAGAAACATTAAAATATTTTGGGCCAGTAGCCTTTGATGTTGAAGTTCATTTTCTGAACTTCGACATCAAAAAACTAAATAAAGTAGTTGTGCAAAATCATGTTAAAAATAAATAAATAATAAAAAAAACGTAAATATACCATAGAAACGGTATAACAGAGTACTTTGGCAGTTTTAAAACCTTCCAAACCGTGGTAAATCGCGGTAAACCTTGAAACTGGCTATCGTTCCATGCCTACTCTGGATTATACTCTATATTGATCTAAGAGCCAATCACACAGCAAAAATGTCCAACAATGGGAATCTAAAAGTGTGTTGATATTAGAGATTTTTGACCTCCAAAAATGTATCGTCCGAAAATGTTATGCCATGCTATTAAATGCTGAAGCATTAACAACTTATGTTGAAATCTATATCGTTATTGTTCAATATGGAAAATAATTATTGGGATTGCATTTTTCTGTGTGGAGTTTGCATGTTCTCGCCGTGTTCTCATGGGTTTCCTCCGGGTGCTCCGGTTTCCTCCACAAGTCCAAAAACATGTGGTATAGGTGAATTGGGTTAGCTAAATTGTCCGTAGTGTATGAGTGTGAATGAGTGTGTATGGATGTTTCCCAGTGATGGGTTGCAGCTGGAAGGGCATCCGCTGCGTAAAACATATGCTGGATAAGTGGCGGTTCATTCCGCTGTGGCGACCCCAGATTAATAAAAGGACTAAGCCGAAAAGAGAATGAATGAATGAGATTGCGTTTTTGCCATATCTCCCTGCCTTATTTGTATGTGTATACCCTGAGCTCCTGAAAACCACAAAAAAAGAGCAATAAAGCTCATTCTGATTGTGATATTTACCCACACTCATTCCATCAAAAATGTCTGTTTTTCTTCAGTAAAACATTTAACTTAAGTATTTTATTGCTGGAATATTTCTGATTTTTGTGACCTAAAATGACTGCTTTTACTGTGTCTTCCCCCCCAAAAAAATGGAGCAATATTTGTGGCATTTCTTGTGTTGTTTTGCTATGAAAATATACACATTTACACATTTTAATTCTTCTTTTTTTATCAAGAACAATTGGTCTCTGTAATTTATATGAAGAAACTGAGAGAAACAGAGAGAAAGTGCTTACCTCTTAATCCTATAAAGTCTGATCATCTAAATGCAGAATATTATATAAGATTATATAATCAGTCAATCTTTAGATTATTAAATATTTCGGATTCTGTCTGCTGCATCATCTAAAGACAGATTATTGGGAGATGTAGAGCAGTGATCACCAAACTTGTTCCTGGAGGGCCGGTGTCCTGCAGATTTTGGCTCCAACCCTAATCAAACACACCTGAACAAGCTAATCAAGGTCTTCCTAGGTATACTAGAAACATCCAGGCAGGTGTGTTGAGGCAAGTTGGAGCTAAATCCTGGAGGGACACCGGCCCTCCAGGACCGAGATTGGTGACCCCTGATGTAGAGCAATACATTATATTTATATGCATTCGTTGAATTTGTCTGATTAATTTTTTGTGTAGTCTGATTATTAAAGGAGGGTGGCACGGTGGCTCAGTGGTTAGCACTGTCACCTCACAGCAAGAAGGCCGCTGGTTCAAGTCCCGGCTGGGCCAGTTGGCATTTCTGTGTGAACTTTGCATGTTCTCCCTGTGTTGGCGTGGGTTTCCTATGGGTGCTCCGGTTTCCCCCACAGTCCAAAGACATGCGGTATAGATTAATTGGATGAACTCAATTGTCTGTACTGAATAAGTGTGTGTGTTTAAAATGTGAAAGTATATGGGTGTTTCCCAGTACTGGGTTGTGGCTAGAAGGGCATCCGCTGCGTAAAGCATATGCTGGAATTGTTGGCGGTTCATTCAGCTGTGGCGAAGGAAAATGAATGAATGAATAAATGAATGATTAAAGGATTCCACCTTCACTTCACATGGATAATAAAACCTGTTGTACAAAGTCAGCCAGTCAGCTTGTAACAGTAGCTTGCCTTCAGAATTTTGCTTGTATCTTATTAAAGGACTTTTCACACTGCACTTACTGTAACCTCAGGTTATCGCTGTTCTAAACACCACGTTTAACCCTGGGTAAAGGAACATTTGACTTCTGTTAGCACCTCTTTTTCAGGGGAATCTCTTCTTCAGGGCAGCGTTAGCACCTCTTGTGTGCTGTTGAAGAAATTGTTCCCTCAGAGTTGAAAATGATCCCACGCCAAGTCATCCTAGGTTCACACACTGTAAAACAAATGCTGGGTTCCACACAATTGATTCATGTTTTCCAACACAAATCGATTAAGTTAACTTAAGCGTTTTTACAAAGTGGTTTGAACATAAAACAATTAAGTTGTCCCTAAAAAAACCTTAAGTATTGTGTTGCTTCATTCATTCATTTTCCTTCGGCTTAGTCCTTTTATTCATCAGGGGTCGCCAGAACGGAATGAACCGGCAACTTATCCAGCATATGTTTTACACAGCGGATGCCCTTCCAGGTGCAACCCAGTACTGGGAAACACCCATACACACTCATACACTACGGCCAATTTAGTTCATCCAATTCACCCATAGCGCATGTCTTTGGACTGCGGGGAAAACCGGAGCATCCGGAGGAAACCCACGCCAACACCGGGAAACAAACTCCACACAGAAATGTGTGTTGGTTCAACCCATTTTAAATAATAGTAAGGCATATACACTTAAAGACAAAACGATTAGCCTACAAGTGATTTCTTTTCCCAATATTTCCCAAATGCTGTTTAACAGAGAGAAGATTTTCTTAAACATGTTTTTAAACATAATATTTAATCACTAAGAACTTTTGTCTTTGCCATGTTGACAGTCATTAATATTTTACTAGTTATTTTGCAAGATACTACTGTTTAAAGTGCAATTTAGGAAAGTTAGGTTAATAAGGCATTGTTAATTATGGATTGTTCTGTTGGCAATAAAAAACAAAACAAGTTTTGACTGTTATGTAAGAATGTGCACATTTTGTAAAGCAGCTTTGGACCAATAATTATTGTCAAAAGTGCTTTACAAATAACTTGATTTGAATAATATTGAGCTTTGCAGTTATTATAGTTTTTGCAGACACAGAAAAAAATACAGACAGACAAAACCATCATGTAACAGTCTGTGCGAAATGTAAAATAAAGCATGAAACAAGGAAAAATGGTGACATACAAGGTATAAATGACCAACAAAAGGCAACACAATGGATGTAAAGAGAGAAAAAAAACCTTAGAAATCTTCTAAAATTAATCAACATTAGACTTTATGTTGGAAAAAATAGACTTGATCCCTCATTTTATCAAATTTTGCAGAGTTCCCGGAGGTGGCATGTGTGATTCTTTCCACTAAAATAAAGGTAATCCAAGAAGCCAATAAGAAAAGAGGCCTAACATATTTCTTCCAAAAACAAAGGATAACTTTCTTAGCTATGGTCATGCCATACTGAACAGGTGACCGTACGTTTCGCTTGAGAGTCTCCAGAGAATCTGACCAACCAATCACTACGACTTTAAAACGCTCCAGTGTCCCTGTATCTGCAGTTACACTCAGTAAACAGCAGTGAGTTCTGTGAACCAATGATCTTTATGGCCAATCACAGTCATTTCTGTTGAGCATGTGAACACAATAGCAAATCAACAGTGTTTAAGAACGCGCTCAAATGTTAGCAGGAAACTATTTTAAAATGTCTGTACCGATTGGTATCGAATACCAGTATCGGGACAACACTAAATGTTAGCATATGCTTTCTCTGTGAATTTATCATTAAAGTTTTTATTGTAAATCTCACATCCATAACCCTGGAATTACTCATATGATTTGACCTAATAAAGGCATAATTCCCATTTTTTGGTGAACCATTGGTTTAACACTGCATTGCAGTCCCAAATATGTGCAGCGTGAAACAATGCAGTGTTAAAATGTTACTGCTAGAGGTTTAGCAACGACATGTCCAATCACATATTCACACGTTTCAGAGAGTCGCAAAAACATTCTGCATTTTACACAAGAAGCCATTGTTGTGTTCAAAGGGAAAGATGTCAAATTGTGATGCCAAAAGCATCAATTTGAGGAAAAAAGAGACATTATAGTCTGAAAAGTCCTATTAAGAAAATCTTGTTTAAAACTGGCAGTGTATAATATGAGGTTACGTGCTGCGTTTGAAGAAGAGTTGGTATTAATAAGCAGTTTTAGATTTGTTAAGGTGATGATAGATAAGATGGACAATGTGAACATTGTTAGCTGCTTAAGATTATTGGAATTTTGGGCTTTATTTATTTTATTGTCTAGACTAAAAATGAAATATTTGATGTGATTTGGTTTGGATTGTCTTGATTAATTTAGATTAGTTGATTTGGATTGATTGACTTAATTGGTTTAATTGATTTGACTTGATTTGGGTTGATTGGCTTGACTTTGAATTTTTATTTTGATTGCTTTGAATTGATTTGATTTGATTTGATTTTGGTTGACTTAACTTGATTTGATTTAATTTATGTTGAGTTGACTTGATTTGGATGGATTTGAATTTATTGATTGATTGATTGATTTGGATTGATTGAGCTTGCATTGATTGACTGGATTTGATTTGGATTGACTAGACGTGACTTGATTTGGATTGATTGTTTGATTAATTTGAGCTTGATTGACCTGACATGACTTGATTTGGATTTATTGACTTTACTGTACTTGACTAAACTTGATTTGTATTGATTTGATTTAATGATTGATGGATGGATTGATTGATTTGATTGACTGATTTGGATTGACTAGACTTGACTAGATTTGACTTGTATTTGGATTTGATTGACTTGATTTGATTTGATTGATTTTGGTTTGACTATACTTGATTTGGATTGATTAATTGATTTTTGGTTTAATGACTTGACTTGATTTGAATTTATTGACTTAACCTGACTAGACTTGATTTGGATTGATTGATTGATTCATTCATTCATTTATGTATTGATTGATTTGGATTGACTAGACATGACTAAATTTGACTTTTATTTGGATTGACTTGACTTGGCTTGATTTGATTGATTCATTTGGATTGACTTGATTTGGATTGATTGATTGATTGAATAATTGATTTTGGGTTGATTGACTTGATTTGAATTTATTGACTACTTGACTAGACTCGATTTGATTTATTGATTGATTTGGATTGACTCGACTTGACTAGATTTGACTTGTATTTGGATTGATTGCCTGATTGATAGATTTGCTTGACTTGGTTTGATTGATTGATTTGGATTGACAAGACTTGACTTGATTGATTTATTGATTTTGGGTTTAACTTGTTTTGAATTTATTGACTTTACTTGACTAGGCATTGATTGATTGATTGATTTGACTTGACTAGATTTGACATGTTGACTTGATTCGATTTATTGATATCATTTATTGGTAGATATGTTTAGATTTAATTTCAGATTTGATTGGTTGATTGGTCTTCCCAATTACGTTCCAATTCTTTATTCTTCTTGGTTACAGTTCCACCTAAAATAACGATTAGGTCTGACTCATTGTGTTGACCTTAATCTCTGGCTTATTTGTTGAAATCTGTTAATGGAAGGAAGGCTTTACTTTCTTCAGATACCTCTATAAAAGTGAGGAGTGTATTGTAGGCTCACTGTTCACTCTTTAATTGGTTGCTTTTCTGTCCTTGTCATAATAATTCAAAACTTTTTGCCTATTAAAATTGCAATTGAAAATCATGACAGATGTACAATAAAATCAAATAG
Source organism: Danio aesculapii (assembly GCF_903798145.1). Classification (NCBI taxonomy): domain Eukaryota; kingdom Metazoa; phylum Chordata; class Actinopteri; order Cypriniformes; family Danionidae; genus Danio; species Danio aesculapii. The sequence goes on from NC_079441.1 coordinate 68,318,253, forward strand.
AAAAGCATGGTGATGGCAAAAACCAAGGTCACTCATATCCTGAAAATATTGTCATGTGTATGTTTTTTGCAAAGGTTTATATTTGACACATCAGGCTTTCATACCTCAAATAATAAGAGGAGAAGGGGAGAAAAACACGTTTTTCAGAAGCAAAACTGTGTGAAAATATGCTGATAATATGCAATATGGTGCAGTATCTTTATATAACCAAAAAGTAAATCTGCAATGCAAATCTTATCATTTCTCACTATATATGTGCAAGAAGATGCCTTGGTAAAAGATGCTGTTAATTTTTTATAATCAAAGCTCTGTATATTTAAATAATACAGTGTAATGCAGTGCAATCCAGTGATGATGATTGAGATTAGCATGAAACATTTCTTTCTAAAATATGATTTGTTATTGATAATCACATTGAGTTCAGTAAGAGTTGATTTGGAAATATTACTAACAATGAAAACTTTGTTCTTGAATTTATATAAAAGATGAATTATACAGTTATTTCACAACAAAAAACAAAAGTTGGATGCTTTAATTAAACAAGTATAAATGCAGTTATTCAGTTAAACAACAGAAGTCATTTATATTTGATTGCTTATAACAGGTATTTAACCATGTTGATAAGGTAGAGTCCTTTAAAATTCATATAAAATAGTGTATGAAATATAAATAGAGTAAGAAACAGGTGTTATTGGGTGCACTGCACCTTATTTAGGGCCATTCGAAACCCATGTTTTAGAAAATTATGTTCTAGCTATTTATGTTCTAGCTTAGCATTTCCCAAATGAAAAGTAAAGTGACTCTCTGAACAGTTATGGAGATAAATAAATTACATTTGAACAACAGTAATTTGAACACCATAATTGTGTCTGCGTACAATTTATTGTGCCCGAAAGATTTAAACTTGCTTGAAATACTCAAACAGGCCTTGAAAACACATGCAAATATTAAACTTTGACTCTACACTACCTGACAAAAGTTTCGATGCGATCCCAGTTGTAAGAGCAGCAATTAATATCTTCACTTCTAGTTGATCATTTGGAAAAGTGGCAGAAGGTCGATTTTTCTGATGAATCATCTGTTGAACTGCATCCCAATCATCACAAATACTGCAGAAGACCTACTGGAACCCAGTCATAGACATCAGTCAAGTTTGGTGAAGGAAAAATCATGGTTTGGGGTTACATTCAGTATGGGGGCGTGCGAGAGATATGCAGAGTGCATGGCAACATCAACAGCCTGAGGTATCAAGACGTTTGTGCTGCCCATTACTTTACAAACCACAGGAGAGGGCAAATTCTTCAGCAGGATAGCGCTCCTCATACTTCAGCCTCCACATCAAAGCTCTTGAAAGCAAAGAAGATCAAGGTGCTCCAGGATTGACCAGCCCAGTCACCAGACATGAACATTATTGAGCATGTCTGGAGTAAGATGAAGGTGGAGGCATTGAAGATGAATCCAAAGAATCTTGATGCAAGAATGCTTTCTTTGCCATTCCAGATGACTTTATTAAGAAGTGATTTGAGTCATTGCAGAGATGTATGGATGCAGTCCTCCAAGCTCACGAGAGTCATACACATTAATAATTCTGTTTCCCCTGCACCATGACTTTATATTCTATAACTGAACATTATTTCTGTTTGGACTTTTGTCTAATCAAAGTCAGACCTTACTGTCCTAATTAAAGAATTAAAAAATCAAGGCATGATCATATTTTATTTTGGTATAATAAGCGTAATCTAGAGGCCTTTGCCTTTCATATAAGCCACTTCTGATACCAAATGATCAACTAGAAGTCAAATTATTATTTGTTTTTCCTAAAACTTGGATAGGTGACAAGACTTTCGTCAGGTAGTGTATTATGGATAAACTTTACAATAACTCCACAAATCTGAACTGTTGTGCCTGATAGTCTACTAATCCTGACACATTGCAGATCCTGCAGTGTGACTATTGCGAATGCATACATAGCGATATCAATGCTGAAACGATATATTGTGCAACCCTAGTTTGTTGCCACCGAAGATCTAAAGCTGTTTGTTATTTGTCCTCCATCAGCAGATAACCTGAGCGAAGCCCTGAAGACGCTGAAGCTGTCATCGGCAGGCGCTTCAGACAGTGTCGAGGGCTGCTTGGATTGCCTACTCAAAGCTTTGGCCCACAACAGTAAGTCTGTGTATCTCTTAAATAGCTTTTTCATCGTTTTTTTTACAGCATGGCCTGAAATGAAGAATGCAAATTGAAGGAGCCTTGACTTGTCCAGATTAATCAAGGTTGCCTGATTGAACAAAATCCATTTTTTAGCAGAGGAACTCGCAGTTATTTTATCTTTTGCTATGTCACGTTGATGTGATTCATGCCATTGGATGAAATGAATAGCAAACTGCATTGAAAAATCTTATTAATGAAATCATCAGTTAAAATCCAGTGGAATGATCAAGATTATTGTACCATTAATGATGTTTTTCAGTAGGCTGTATTGCTTAATATGCTGTCCAGTTTATTCATAAATAAAACAACATGTTTAGATTAAAAGAGACATTCTGACAATCGTTTGTGTAGGATTTAATTGTGTGTATGGGATATGGTTAGTACAACAGTGACAAATATACAGTTTATGGGCTCGATCATACACCCGGCGCAATAAGGCACAAGATGTGTTTGGTGCGATTCGTTGCTATTTTCAGATCAGCGCAACCCTAATTTTCCCGTTTTGCACCACGTTGTTTAAATATCAAATGCATTTGCGCCACTTTGTGGACTCATGGGTGTGCTGGTCTAAAAAGGAGGTGTGTTAAGGCGCATTGTTGGCGTGTTGCTGTTTTAAGGAACTAAAATAGGCCGCGCCATTCACCAACTAAAGGCTACAAATTAGTTATGCGCCTATGCGAGTCCAAACGCGTACACATTGCTTAATACACACAGGATGTACAGCAATGCACAAATACCTTTACATTTGAAAAAAGAAAGGTTTAAAATGTTACAAAAAATTATTATTTTCTACATAAATATAAAAACCACAACCTCCATGCCTTCGTGTCGGGAGGCTTTTTTCAGTTTATTTATGACAATTTGCATAAGTATAAAGTTATTATCATCAGTGTTACTTGTTATATTCATATTTATATTTGCTTTAATAAAAACACGTTTAGATTTGTTGACCTGCCAGGTTTTGGAGACGTGTGCATCACCATATGGGGCATAAGAAAAGGACGTATGTTTGGGTATAACTGGGGGTTTTTGACCACACTTCATTATTGTTGTTCATTTATTCGTTTGCTGGAAATTAGAACTGAATTTAGAAATAGTTTTGAAATAAATCTTTGCTCTTAACAAGCTAAATCAAATATGTAGGCTAATGGATGTGTTCAGTGGAGTGAGTACACCATTTCCTTATCCACTAAAGTAAAGGAGTAAAGTAAAGAGAACAAGTAAAGAGAAAGTAAAGAGGCCTAATAGAGGAGGCTCGTTCTTTATCCTCGTGCTGCAGATGGTTTGTTTAGCTGTTTTCTCACTAGTGAGGCCGTCAGTTTTTCCACTTACAAAGTCCGCCATGTAAATAGCAAAGGCGCTATGCAAGTGACTCTGGGAGATGAGACTCTGATTGATTTAATGCATGTTATGCTCAAAACACACCCATAACTCATTAAGAGAATAAGCACAACCCTGTTAGACCATGCGCCGGGCGCAGAACGTATTTTTTTGTCCTTAAAATAGCAATATAGTATTCAGACATGCCCTTAATGCTTGTGCGCCATGCGCTTTAGACTCAGCACCTAGATCGTTAAAATAGAGCCCATAATTTAAATATAGCCAAAAAATCAGATATGGCCAAAAGATTGACACAGTATCACGTTCCTCACTGAAGTTCCTGACTCTGTTTTCAGATGTAGAGACTAGTGAAAAGATCCAGCAGATGGGTGTTCTTGCCACGATGTCCGCTCTTTTGTCTGTGCAGAACTCATGCACTCCTAAAGTAGCCAACATCATCGCAGAGGTGGCCAAAAATGGTAAGTACTTTCTCCTCTCTGAACCATCTTGTACTTGAGAGCATGGCCTATTAAAGTGTACAGCCAAAGTTAGAATTATTAGCCCTCCTAGATTATTAGCACCTCCTGTTCCCAATTTCTGTTTAACAGAAACATTTTTTTTCAACACATTTCGAAACATACTAGCTTTGACAACTCGTTTCTAATAATTGATTTCTTTTAGCTTTGCCATGATGACAGTGCATAATATTTTACAAGATATTTTTCAAGATGCTAGTATTCAGCTTAAAGTGACATTTAAAGGCTGAACGAGGTTAATTAGGTTAACTAGGCAATGGTAATTAAGCAAATATTATAATATATATATATAATATTGTCCTTAAAATGGTGTTTAAAAAATTAAAAACTGCTTTTATTCTAGCCGAAATAAAACAAATAAGGCTTTCTCCAGAAGAAAAAATATTACAGGAAATACTGTGGGAAATTCCTTGCTCTGTTAAACATCATTTGGGAAATATTTTAAAATAAATCACAGGAGGGTGAATCATTTTGACTTCAACTGTATGCTGTCTCTATTCACTGATGGTTGTTCAGCCTTATATTAATCTGTAATAATCTTAATAGAAGCCAATTCAATATAAAATTCATCTGTTTTTGTCCCTCATGAGTGTGTCTGTTTGGCCTTGCTATTTTCCGAGTCTTCTCTCTTGTTT
>NC_079441.1:68327954-68342954 GCF_903798145.1 Danio aesculapii
AAAAAAAAAGCCCACAAAAACAAACACCCCAAACCCAGCCTGTACTGTAAGTATACAATACAGCGATAATCAAAACAACTTCTAAGTTACAATACATTGCTTGGGGGAAAATAATTCCCTCCATAACATGACAGAAGGGCCTCAAATCTTGTGACATTGTCCTATGCTGCCTTTTAAAAGACATCTTCATTCCAAGTGCAGAGTAAATATCAATTCTTCAAGCCGAGGATTAACATTTTTCCTGAACAATAATAACAGATTTTTGGCTGTTATCAAACAATATGTAAGGGGAATGCCTGTTGTGCACTGTTCAGTGAATATGTATAATCAGAATGTTCTAATATAATAAGCACTGGGTCAGGATCCAACTGTCGATCAAGGACATCTGAGAGCATTTTAAAAACCTCATCCCAGATTCCCTGTATTTTATGACAGAATACAAAACTATGAGCTAAATCGGCTTCTTCACATCTAAAATTTTAATTTCAATTTCATGGGACGTTTAAATAAATCTGTTGTAAATGTTTGAAATCAAATGAAATGTGTTGAGGATTCTAGAATTGTGGGTGCATTTTTAAGTCTTCTGAAGAACCTATTATTTTTGTAAAAAACTTAAATTAAATAGAAATATTAACAAATTACATGAAGTTAAATCCAAAATAGTGTTTGTATGTGTATTCAGGGAATTTTTCTCTTAACAATAAATATATATATATTTTTTTATTTAATATTTTTATAGGGGTTTTTAACCTTTAATGGATAGAGCAATGTAGAGAATTGACAGGAAATCATGAGGAGCAGACAGACCGGAAGGATTAGCAAAGAACCTGTCGCCACTGGCTTGCATGGTTCAGGATCTATAGAGCTGTGCATCGTTGGTTTTGCTCTTCAATATTTGGACTCTCAGTAGTGATTATTAAACCACACTGAACTGAGCTAAACTGAACTGAACTTAAACACTACAAACTGAACTACACTGTTCCTATTTACTATGACCTTTTATGTGAAGCTGCTTTGACACAATCTACATTGTACAAGCGCTACACAAATAAAGGTGAATTTAATTGAATTGAATTGACCTGGGAATCGAACTCGGGTTGCTGTGAGCATCCTTGCTATATGTCAGTGCGCTTAACCTCTAGGCTATTGGCACTGATACAATTAATAATTTTTGTCTTTAAAATAGTAACTTAAAAAATTATTTAAAAATTATCTTAAAATATTAACCTACCTATTCTCTGCCTGCATAGTCTCTGCCTCCTGAATCTTGCGTTCAGCTTCAGTTGTCATAAACTAATTAAGTCTAATTTTCAAATAGCTTTTTTGTTTGTGCACAGTCAAACATTTGCATTTAACATCTATTTTCTACATTATTTGTGATTTCAGTAATAAAAAAAATCTCTTTTGTGTCTGTCTTTAAGTTCTGCTCGACTCTGTTACATCGGTATAAAAATAAAAGGCTTAACTACCTTTAAAACACTGATCTAAAAAGCATGTGACACACACGGCGGTTTGACACTATTATCTGCACCTACAGAGTCAGTGAAGACCACAGACACCTGCATCGTGAAACGTGAGGTCTTTTTCCTCCAATTCAGCATGCGGTATGAAAAGTGCACTCTTTCAGCAGTTCATAGTTGCATACAATATCTCGTTTTTCACGGGGGGCATGCATGAAATGTTCCTGAATGAAAGTGAAAGTGCCAAACTGCAGTTAAAGTCGACAAATTAAAAAATTAAACACCCGAAGTTACATAAAACTCCAGAGGAATTGTGGATCACGCGCTGACGCAATGACGTTAATCTAATTATATGTTATAACATGTAAAACGGGATCATGAAAGGAACATTCAAAAAGCAACTCATGTAAACTTCTCTTAATTAGATTAAGGCAAGTAATTTGATTACTGATGTCCATGTAAATGTAGTCTATTGGGAACAAATCCTAAAAGGGTCAGTTTCAAAGAGTTATTAAACACTATTTGTGTGGTATTTTAAGCTGAAACTTCACATACACACTCAAGAGACATCAGAGACGTAATTTACATCCTGAAAAGGGGCGTATAAGTAATAAAAGTAATAATAATCCCCTTTAATGAGTTGAAACTGTTGGGTTTTTCTTGCAGAATTCATGAGGAGCCCGTGTGTGGAAGCAGGACTCATTCCTCCGCTGGTTCAGCTGCTAAACTGTAAGGACCAGGAAATACTGCTCCAGACGGGACGAGCCCTCGGCAACATCTGCTACGACAGCCGTAAGTGCCCATTATCACTCCCAAACTCGCTTCGGTCACTGTCAGGCGTCTTACAGACTCTCCCATGTGACGTGAAGGGGAACTGATGGTGCAGTTGTCTGAATGAGTGACATGAGACTCGCACTGCAGGTGATGGATGTGCTAGAAACCCGTTTTTAGATGGCGAGCTAAGTTTTCCTGCGCCGTTGCATTTCACACATCTGCAGAATGTAACGAGCTGTATTTTTGATACTGACTGGTTAATATAGATTTCAGGGTGGACTCATTTACTCTGAAATCATTCCATTCAACAATGAGCATTCAATCCTTTTGTGTTAGACTCTTAGTCCTGCATCCTATAAATACAAAAGCACAATACAATCTTGAATGTACATGCTATAACACCTTTAATAAAACATATATTTATTCCAACGCTTCCAATACCAGCAATTATATTAATATAAATCAATTAAATAGTAGTCCATTGTTAATAATTCTTTATATTGACCATTCTAAAACTGAACTAGAAGTTGCTGATGTTTGAAATCTTTGTTAACTTCAACTTTTGGCCTTCGTTTTAGTTTGAATGGCTTTACTGTGTCTTGCTTTGTTTTTTCAGCCTTTTCAATTTAACAGTACACAGTGTTAACCGTATAGACGTTATAGATACAGTTGGAGACAAAACTATTAGCCTATTATTAGTTTTCCAAGTGCTGTTTAACAAAGAGTTTTTTTTCCCAACACATTTTAAACAAAATAGTTGTAATAAATTTTCTTTGCCTTCGACAGTACATAATATTTTACTATATATTTTTCAAAATATTACCCAAAGGCACACGGCGTCATAAGATGTTAATATTAGATTAGATTTAGGTTGTGATGTCAGGTGACCAAAATTCAATGTCTAGTCAGCGACTAAGGACAGCGTTATTTTGACGTCCAATAATAACATCAAATGACGTTGATATTTGGTTGTTTTTAGGTTGTGTTGGAACGTGACCAAAATCCTACGTCCAGCCAACATCTTAAACCAACGTCATATTAACATCAAATACTGTCATTTATTCGTCAGGTATGGCAACCGACATCCAATGTCTGATAGACATCATAGTGGTAACGTCCACACAACGTCCAGCTGTAATATATTTGGTTGATTTTAGGTTGAATGTTGGACATTGATGTCGGCCTGATGTTAGGTTTTGAGGTCAACCCGATATTCATTCCCAAACAAAATGCAACGTCTCCACGACGTTTAGGTATAACGTCAATCTAACGTCATGTTGATGTCCTGTGTCTGCTGGGTAGTATTCAGCTTAAAATGCAATTTAATTAGATTAACTAGGCAAGTTAGGATAATTAGGCAAGTCATTGGACAATTTTGTTTTTCTGTAGCCAATCAAAATAAAGGAAGGGGGCTAGTAGGGCTGTGCGATTAATCAAAATCGAATCGCAAAAGGCTGCGACACGAAATATGTATTATTTAATTTCCCCCACTCAGAACAAATGCGTGACTGCCGGCTGTGTGTGATAGTCTTTACTAGCTAATTTAGTGAGCGTACTTTCGTTCTGCACAATCAGAATTGCACAACAAAACTATGTGGAACACTCACAATCAAAAAAGAAAACAAGCAGAAAAGCGCAGGATAATGTGGGATAATGTCATCTGCTGCATCAGAACCATTAATAGACAAAGACAAATAATATCAAAGAAAAACAGCATTGGTAATATGGGAATATTTTGGCTTAAAAGTCACAGACACCAAACAAAAACGGTTCATTTTTTAATTAAGAGCTGTCGTGGAATTGTTGCCACGGCTTACAGATTCTTGAGCTGAAGCTTGACTACGAAATTAAATCGCAAATAAAATCGCAATCGCAATATCTGTCATAAAAATTTCAATTAGATATTTTCCCCAAATCGCACAGCCCTAGGGGCTAATAATATTAACCATTGCAGTTTTTACATTTTTTTTAAACATATATATGGTCTTTTGTACTGCTAAACACCACTTGGGGAAAAAGAATACTGTAGTCAACTGTATAAGCTGACACGATCATCATGAGTGGAAATCTTTCCTTGTCATCTATATTCTTTTTCTAAACATGCTGATTTAATTCAATTCAATTCAATTGAAAAGAAATGTATTGTCTATCCACATGGGGATAGAGAATTGTCTTTATACAAAATCTCACACACAACAACACGAATACAATAAGCAAAATAAAAATACAAAACAGAAATACATTTGCTGTGCAGATTTCATTTTAAGATCCTATTTTAGGCCCCCAGTTACATTTGTTTTTTAGTGAGAGTATAATGACATTATATATTAATTCTTATCCTCTAATTGTTTAAGACATATCGAAGAAGGAGTTGGAGAGAGATGGAAGAATGAATGAAAAATACTGGAGTTTCTGTCGTGGTTTGATCTGCGTTTCTGCCTGAGCTGTTGTCAATATTGCCTGAACTGATGGGATTCTGGATGTTGAAAAGTACAGACTGGTTTTAATTTGTCATGTAATTCCTACTAGACAGCACCTATTTTGTAATATTTTTATTTTTCAACATGATAATGATCCCAAACACACTGCTAATGAATATTTGGAGATAAAAAAAACAGCTGATGAAACAAAGACAGTCATGAAATGGCCTCCACAGAGTCCAAACCTGAATATTATATACAGTATGTATATGCAGCATTATAGGTAGTATGAGATTCATCAGGAGAGAAAAAGATAAAGTAGAACATGCTAACTCTAAAGAAGAACTCTTAGAAATGCTGAAAAATGCTTGATAATAAATACCACGTTATTTCAGAAAAGAGAATTGGCGCAGTGGGTAGGACGATCGCCTCACAGCAAGTAGGTCACTGGTTCGAGCCTCAACTGGGTCAGTTGGCATTTCTGTGTGGAGTTTGCATGTTCTCCCCGTGTTCGCGTGGGTTTCCTCTGGGTGCTCCGGTTTCCCCCACAAGTCCAAAGATATGCGGTACAGGTGAATTGGGTGAGCTAAATTGGCCATAGTGTATGTATGTGAATGAATGAGAGTGTATGATGTTTCCCAGTGATGGGTTGCAGCTGCTTAAAACGTATGCTGGATAAGTTGGTGGTTCATTCCACTGTGGCGACCCCGGATTCATAAAGGGACTAAGCCGAAAAGAAAATGAATGAATGAATTTCAGAAAAGACTCAATAAAAAAAAAGTCCAAACTGTTGCTTGGTATTGAAGAGGTCACGTTAAACACACTTTATATTAATATGCGTCATATTAATGCTAGTCTTTTGATTGTGAAAGTCATTTTGTTCTGAATATTGTGCACGTTTCCCATTTTTTCTGGTTGTACATTAAAGGTATAATTCACCCAAAAGTAATGACCTTGCACTTGCTCCATTCCTATTAGATAGATAGATTTGTGCAAAAATCTAAGGCTCCCGAAGCTGGTGGTGGCCAAAACTTTTGCACAGTACTGTACGGCTGCTAAAAATGACAGAAATGATATATCATTAGGCACAGATGGTCTATTCTGATTGTCACGACAGCTGAACTTGATCCCAGACAGTCCTGACCCTTTGACAGATAAAAAAAAAAGTGCATCTTCGCACAGTCATGCATGTCAGGCCTTTCTTTATACTCGTAAACCCCACTGGGTGGTTGTCTTTTTCACTGCGTGGCATCCAAAACCAATAAAACCAGCCAATTTGGAAGTCTTTCAGCGTCAGTATTTGGATCTTTTACTTTGTTTTGTTGCATTTAAATCACGTTCTCGCTCTCTATTCCTCTCCCGGCCCTCATTTGTGTGCTGTAGGAGACTGTCGTAGACTTCTGCGTGGGCAAGCACCAGTGTAAACAAACCTGAAACATTGTTTATACCAGCTAGGCTGACTCACATCTGACAGACCAATACCGTCATCTCTGCTCACAAGAGCTTACTGGAAAACTCAACTATATAGACTGAAATATAAATCAATGCTAGGACTGTATTTTGGTGTAAAATAGTGCTGTGTGAGTGATTAAACCTCAGATTCATGAATCACGAGTCTCTTTTGTTTAAAGTATGTTGTCAACTGGTGTAGTGTAGGAGAGAGGGATTAAAGTACAGCAGAGGTGAATTTGCAAAAGTACACTGTAAAGATGATATGATCAGTTAGTCACGACAGTATATGTTTTAGCTCATTTTAACTTAATAAACTAAGTTAATCCTGTTCTAACTTAATTTTATAAGTCAAGCAAGCTGTTAAGTCACTTAAAAAAACAAGTTTGCTGTTTGTTCAAACTACGTATTTAAATTGAGTTGAAACAATACAATTCTTGATTTTTTTCATTGTTTAAAAGGGCACCTATGGTAAAAAATCTACTTTTCAAGCTGTTTGGACAGACATATGTGCATGTATGGTGTATAGACCGTCATATTGAGGTGATATAAGCACACCCAGTGCTTTTTTTTTCAATTTAACAACATAAAAAACGGAGGACCAATTGGAGCTGTTTTTAAACCGACCGCAACTTTAGGTAGGAGAGCGGTCCCCCCCGCCCACCAATATTGATTGACAGGCGCGTCATCATATCCTCAGTTTGTTGATTCACGTCCGCCATTTTCAGCGTGAGTCGAAGCGATATCACTAAAGGAACACGCTAGCTCTATTTTTAGATGCAAGGCTCATTGGGCTCAACACAAGATCAATATTCTCCACATTATCGCTCTAATCAGAATTATTGGTTGTATCTTTAGGTAGGTTTGCAAACATGTGTACTTCTCATTGAGTCTACCTTATACTTCAGACCGCTGCAGAAACCTATGTTTAGAATTCAAAAACACGTGGCGCGACAATTCGGGACACTTCATGTCTCTGCCGCGCCACAGAGAGTGTCTGGTGTGCCGTGTCGCGGCTTCGAGCGGCGCATCCGGTGCCTCAGTCAAAGTTAATTCAGTGTGCGTGGTTATTAGTTTCTGTGTACAAGCTCGGCACTTGAAACTAGCACACAGTTGGCTGTAAAACTGTACAAAGACACAAATGATTTTGTACAATCTGCTTGGTCTGTGTCCGAGTCGTACATGTACGACTGAATGCTGATCCTCTCCTCCTCCTTTCAATCTGCCTGTCTGTGTTGCAAACACAGAGCGGGTCATGGCCCCGCCCCCTTGTTATGTTGGGCGGGAAGCCGAAACTAGTCTACATGTGAAGCAACACACCCCTAAATCAGCGAGCTGTGGACACGCCCCCAACATGACACTTTTTAACACATTATAATAAAACAATCTGAATTGTGTTTTAAACTGAACCTAAACTGACACACTCAGAAGAACCATAATATTAATATTAAATCATAAAAAAGAGGTAAACTATGTGCCCTTTAAGTTAAATCCACATAAATTTGTAAAAACTAACAAGTTAACTTAATTCCTTCATGGTGTTATTGCATAAATCCATTGTGTGGAACCCAGCACTTTTTTTACAGTGTAATAGTGTTGTTATGGCACCTCAATTTTTGGGTAAAATCATAATCCCAACTATTTTGGTCATAATTGTAATCATGATTATTTAGCCAGCATCTAAGGACAACATTATTGTGATGTCCAATGATGACGTTGATATTTGGATGATTTTGGTTGTGTTGTAAAGTGACCAAAATACAACGTCAAGCTAACATTTTAAACCAATATTAACATTTTATTCGTTAGGTATGGGAACCAAAATCCAACATCTGATAGACATTATAGTGGTAACGTCCACACAACGTCAAGCTGTAACATCATTGGACGTTGATTTTTTTTTTATTGATTTTAGGTTAGACGTTGGACATTGGCGTCGGATTTTGACATCAACCTGATTTTCATTTGCAAACAAAATGCAACGTCCCCACGATGTTTTTATATAATTATTTTTTAGGGGTTTTAACCTTTAATGACAGGACAGTGGAGATTAACAGACAGGAAAGTGTAGGGAGTAGAGAGAGGGGAAGGATTGGCAAAGGATCTCGATCCAGGAATCGAACTTGGGTCGCCGTGAGCACCTTGGTGCTATATGTCGACACACTAACCACTAGGCTATTGGCGCCGACGCGTCCCCATGATGTTTGGGTACAACGTCAATCTGACGTCATGTTGATGTTCTGTGCCTGCTGGGTAGTATTGTGTAGTATAAGTGTAGTATAAGTGCAATTTAATTAGATTAACTAGGCTAGTCATTGGACAAATGTTTGTTTGTTGTTGTTTTTTTGTTGTCAATTTTTTGTAATTATTTAAAATGATTATCATTGGGCAAATGACCTATATATTCCTCCTGTAAATAAGGTTGCTATTACAGCTTTACATTTCAAAGATCATTGAATTTCACAATTCTTAATACTGAAGCCAAATGGGACATAGTAAAAAACAAACGAACAAAAATGTATCACAAGTAAAGCCTCATTCACACTACGAGCGGCTGGCAGCGGCAAAACGACAAGCAACCGTTCATTTCAACAGAGAGTGAGTGACTTCCGGTGACCTCCGTCTAAGATAGCAAGAGCGAATGTTGGCAACCAGGTGGGCGTGTCGATCGACGCAACAAAGTTGAAAATCCTTCAACTTTATGCAAATGAAGAGTGACTGTCTTGAGCGACAGCCAATAGAGGAGCAGCAGTAGAGCTCATGTGATCTTCTCTCAGCTCGCTCTCCGTGCTGTAGACCTACACAGATCTGCGTTTGCAGCAGGTCGCCACCCCGATCTTGTTTTTTATGAAAGCTACAAAAGTTCTTTAGTCAAGGGCAATGAGTGGTTTTTGCCTCGTCTGTTTTTGTTTGATTAATAATGCTAAAAATATATAGCGCACTGTCACTTTAAGAGCCACGCAGTTTCGTTTATGGTTGCACTTTCACATGCAGTTTCATTCTCAATTCTTTTTGTTCAGTTTTCACTTCAGGTGGTTTTGTTTAGGCGCTCACTCTAATTTGAGTTTTTTTGGAAGAGATTTTTATACAGTCCAATCCTAGTATGAATGTTGTCATCTTTATATTTTATTATAGTACTTATTAAGGCTGCACAATAAATCGTTTCAGCATCAATATCACAAAGTGTTCATTCGCAATATATGTAATGTTGAGTTTGAATTCTAATTTACCATTTGCATGCATTTCTAATGATTTTAAAAGCATGTAATGGATAAAAGCTTTAATAATGATTAATTGATTTATAGAATTATTTTATTTGTATCATTCAATTACTGTAATTGTACAGTAATTGTAATTGGAAAATGATAAAACAGAGTTTATTTCAATTCTATCTTTTTCTTGATTGTATTCATACATATCGCCTCACAGCAATAAGGTCGCTGGTTCGAGCCTCGGCTGGGTCAGTTGGCGTTTCTGTGTGGTTTGCATGGAGTCTGTGTGGGTTTCCTCCGGGTGCTCTGGTTTCCCCCACAGTCAAAAGACATGTGGTACAGGTTAATTGGGTAGGCTAAATTGTCTGTAGTTTATGTATGTGTGTGTGTGTGAATAAGTGTGTATGTGTTTCCCAGTGATGGGTTGCAGCTGGAAGGGCATCCGCTGCATAAAACAAATGCTGGATGAGTTGGTGGTTCATTCCGCTGTGGCGACCCCAGATTAATAAAGGGACTAAGCCGAAAAGAAAATGAATGAATGAATATTTATATATGCTTGTAGATTAGATTTATCATGTTTTATGCATGATCCACTCACGTGCAGGATCATCCCAATCAATCTAAGATTATAAAGTCTTTCCAAATAAAATATTAAGTCATCTGGTGAAATTATTCTCAATATTGCAATATTGGTGTTGATAACAAAAAATCGCAATGCTAGATTTTTCCAATATCGTACAGCCCCTTGTACTTATTATTCATTAATCATTAATTCATATTTTTATTAATCACAGGCATTTTTTCCAACCTGTCTTCATAAATGCTGCATGTCCAAGATGTTTTATCAGTTAATATTTATTTTATAAGTGATCAAAATGATGACTATTTAGCTGAAAAGGACTTGGTGATTTACGTCGCATAACCTTCACTAACTTTTAGAGATTTTCGAGCTTTTCAAGCTATTAGTCAGTGGCTATTCATTCTGTCCTACCTTGACCAGCAGTTCATCCCGTAGGAGTGAGATTCATTTGTTTTCAGAAAGTTTCTTAAAAAGCAATAACAGACTCTAAACTTACCTCTGCAGCTTACCAGCAGGATTGTCGCGAGGCTATTATAATTGTGTCGTGAATATTTAGATTTTATTTGATTTATTTGACATAGAGATAGGGACGCAACGATTGTAGATTTTGGTTGTTCGATTATAGTCTGAGGAACAATCATGATTATTATCCTTTTATTAATTTCAAAACACTATTAGTTTAGAAAATCATGTGAAAACTCCTTCTATTTTAAAGTGTTGTTTATTGCTTCTCAGTAACTAAATAGTAAGCACAAACTAATAATAATAAAAGACAAACAATAGTCCATTTCTCTTTGGACTTAAAAATAAATGGAAAAAAGTTTTGACATTTAAACAGAAGTAATAATTCTACACTGAAAATAAATGACAGAACAATGAATAAATGAATAAAAATAAGAATAAAAAACGTATTTGTCGAATGTAAATCTATATTAGCTAAGTATTTCCTATTTAAAGAGACAAATGTAGTCAAAAAACCTTTGCTAATCCTCTGTCTGAAAGGCACTTTTGATCAACTACAGTATATTACAAAGGTTTGGGGTATTTTCATTTTGTATTTCTTTTCCTCTTTGGAGTAGATATGTGTATATTTTGCGGCATTCTTTCAAAGGTGTGCCTGGAAAGCGTGAGTGCAATATGCACGCGTAACCCGCGCACCTCCATTGGAAATAACGAACTTGCCTGCAAAACGGCCCTTAGTTAATAGCCTCAGCCATTAATACAGTGTGCGTGGGTATTAGCCTCTGTGTACTATCTCTAAACTTTAAACTAGCGCACCATTAGCATAACTTTAAGTTGCAGCGGTTTTGCTCTTTACAATTAATGAACAGTGACGAATTAAACCGCGGTTAATAGTGAAACTGGTTAATCGTTGCATCCCTACATGGAGATTACAATCACACTGGACAAACCATATGCAAGATTTATAGCAGATATTACAGCTTGACATAAAAAACACAATAATTAAAATTATAATACATCAAAAAATAATAATTATTTAAAAATACTAGATACAAATACACAGCATTATAATTCTTTACTTACAAAAGCTGAGTGGCAAAGGCAACACAAGTTGTCAATCAATTTCTCATTAAAATATCATCACCGTGTCTATAAAATAATGTTATAATCAGTGTTTGGCACTTTTTTAAAGAGTAATTAATTATAGTTACTAGTTACTTGTCACAAATAGTAACTGAGTTACATAATTGTAAAAGTAACTAATTACAAGGGAAAGTAACTATTGGGTTACTTTAACAAAATCTTTGTCGAATGACCACAAAATAAATATAAATCATTGTACACTAATCTACACTATTTTGATGTAGTTGTGGGACAATGAAAGACAACAATCAAATTCAACATATCGTTATAAATATTAACATAAATATTCTTGCCTTTCACCTCAACCAGGGAAAAGTAGTGCTTATATTTCCAGTTTGCAAACTTTTAACTTGTTGGATTTGCTGTCGTCCTGGTCGTTGATGTGTGTGACTGACTGTGCGCGTGCTTGTGTGTGAACACCTGCGCTACTCTACCCCTGATTGGCAAACGATGGAAATGTACTCTATCAAAGCCAATCTTCGCTTTCTCAGTTACACCACGTTCACAGACACACCAATCATCATCACTGGTTGGTTATGTGTCCGCCCCAGCCCTGAACACACACACACACGCACACACACACACACACACACACACACACGCACACGCACACACGCACACCCCAGAGAAAAAGACGTCCTATAGCTGAGGGAGAGGCTGCTCGCCTGAAAACCGCTCCGTGTTCTCAATTATAATAACTCTTATTTTATTGTCAGTAACGGCAACAGCATTGTACTGTAGGAAAGAGTAATTCATTTGATTACTCGTCACTGAAAAAAGTATCACCGTTAGTAACGCCGTTTATTTATTATTCCCATCATAATAGCCTCATTAATATTTAATGACAAATATTATTTGTACCACTTGAGTTGATGTCAAGAAATTTCAAAAAACAACCTCATGACAGTCATGTTTATGACAGGTTTATGACAAGTTATGTTGCCTTGGTAATATCAAGTTGTCATAACAAACATGTCATCTTTGCATTTAAAATGACATAACAAGCCTGTATAAAATCTCATTCATGGGTCATGTCATGATTTTAATAGTTTCATGACAGTCTTATGAACACCCTTTTCAATTAAAGTGTTACCGAAATAATTAGTAGCTTTTTTACCAAATACTTTTTGGGATGGATAACATGCAAATCGGAACGCATAACAAGTCTTGACCTTCATATGCTGTTTTTAAATCATACTGGACTTCGGTGTCTCTGTGGATTTTAATTTTTTTTTAACACCATAAGTGCGTCCCAAATGGCACACTATGCACTTATGCCCTATGTACTTATGCACTTACACACTCAACAGCATAGTATATGTAGTGTCATCCCAAATGGAACTCTAATATTTTTTTTATGATGGTTGCCATATTAGAGAAATAAATGACCAAAGTACCAAATAATATCTGCCTTGAGTATAACCACATTCACCATCGGTAGGCGGTATAATCACTCTCGTAGGATAAATTTGCTTTCAATATCCAAAATAAATAATCCAACTTGAGCGCCTGAGCTCCGCCCCTTGAGCTCCGCCCCTTCCACTACATGAGCAAAGCAGCGGCTGTTGAGTGCGTGAAGTGTCCATCATTCCACACTCATTATTCACGGTTGAATAAGTGCATCATCTGGGTAATTAAAGTGCACTTATTATTATTTTTAGAGCTTTCGGTGTGAACGCACTACTTATACAACAAAATGGTAAAGAATAGAGCAGAAGTATGCGATTTGGGACGCACCCTATCCCTTGTTAGTGAAATCCTCCTGTCTGGATTCAGTATACGCTGTGCTTCTGCTGCACTTCTGGGCTTTGTACCTTTAGTTACGTCCTACCCCTCATGTCATCTTAACATCTGCACTGTAAAAAAATATCTGTAAATTAACAGTTTTCTATATTTTGTGATTGATGTTTTTATTTATTTCTGCTTTTGATTTAAATTATGGGATCTTGATCTTTCTTCTACAAGCTTTTAACCCTGAAAAGATCGAAAAAGTGACTTTTATTAACATTTTAATTCAATTCAATTCACCTTTATTTGTATAGCGCTTATACAATGTAGATTGTGTCAAAGCAGCTTCACATAAAAGGTCACAGTAAATAGGAACAGTGTAGTTCAGTTTGTAGTGTTTAAGTTCAGTTCAGTTGAGCTCAGTTCAGTGTGGTTTAATAATCACTACTGAGAGTCCAAATACTGAAGAGCAAATCCAACGATGCGCAGCTCTACAGATCCTGAACCATGCAAGCCAGTGGCCACAGCGGAGAGGGAAAAAAAACTTCACTAAAGGCGGAAGTGAAGAAAAAAAACCTTGAGAGAAACCAGACTCAGTTGGGCACGACCATTTTAATTTCTCCGCTGGCCAAACGTCTTGTGCAGAGCTGCAGTCTCAGTGGCGGAGGCTGGAAGCTGGCCTCAGCGAAGACTCGTCTGTCTCTGGAGCGTCATAGGAAACAGTCTCATGTTCTCCACTCTTCCATGACCATCGCAGTAGTTGTTCAGGATTCGGCCAGGTCCAGGATATGGAAACCTTGGGATCATCTCGTCGTTGGTCTTGGATCGAATCAGTGACTCTGCATAGTCTGAGGGCCTCGGGAAGAGTATCCCCAGGTGGAAATGGAGAATAAAGAAAATAATTAGCGTAGCTGATGTTCACAGTGTATATCAGCAAGATGCATAACCTGTGTGGAAGCCCCCTAAGTGGTGCACTAAGTGTATGCTTTACTGAACAGATAGGTCTTTAATCTAGTTTTGAATTGGGAGAGTGTGTCTGAGCCTCGGACGTTATCAGGAAGGCTATTCCAGAGTTTAGGAGCTATAAATGAGAAGGCTCGACCTCCTTTACTCGACTTTGCTATTCTAGGTACTACCAGAAGCCCTGAGTTTTGAGATCTTAAAGAGCGAGTTGGATTGTAGCGAGACAGAAGATTGGTTAGATAAACAGGAGCTAGATTATTTAAAGCTTTATATGTAAGAAGCAATATTTTAAATTCAATACGAAACTTAACAGGCAGCCATTTTAATAGTTTAAAGTGATATATTGTCTGGGTTCGTGTTGTTTATTACAGTACAAAAACCTTGTAATGAACTCCCAGTACATTTTCTGCTATTTTACAGACTAATTTCTCCCTATATTATTTCTTATACATTATTTCAAAGGACTAAAATGGTCAATAAAGTCACTTTGTTAGACTGTAGATTTGAATTTTCAACATCAAAAGTCGACAGAGCAGAGATCAACATCCCATAATGCAATTCACAACAATAAATAAACGAACGATAAATCGCTTATTACAGAAACTGGTAATTAGCATATATAAACCAATCCTGTGCTGTTGTGTAATATGCATACGGTTTCTGGTCTCATTTGCTCTTTTTTTTATCCCACAATAGCTATTTTCTTGTGTCCTCCACAGCAACATTATCATTTGTCACATTACATCCCATGGAAAATCCCAACCTGTCTCTCCATTAAAGGAATTGTTCAAGCAAAGAAGAAAATTCAG
>NC_079441.1:68350454-68402954 GCF_903798145.1 Danio aesculapii
AACATGACTCATTCTCCATCAGCGAGATCTGCAGGTCCCCCCGCTTGACGTGATTTGGGCTTCAATTTACTGGCAAGAGATCCTCAATGATTTCTGGTTGGCGTCCAGTTCTGCCAAGGCTTGTTTTGTTGTGTTTTCTGATTTGATGCATTCAGCCAGTGCCTTCTGCTCAAATGCTCCTTTCGCTCAGACCAGCTAAGCTCCGGTGGTCGATAAAACCAACAACAGGCAATTATATAGTCGGCAAAAAGCGCTTTGGACTGTCGGCTCTTTGTTAAATGTGATGGAAGGACTCCTGTTGCTTAAATGTTTTAAAGGTTATGTGCTGTATTTCTTTCCTGTATCAAAGCTTTTCTTCATTTCTGCTTTTTTAACGGCTTCTCATACTCAATAACATTTTCTACTTTTTCCCAACGTGTTTTTCTGTCTGGCTTTCTGTCATTTTGCTTGCTTGAATTTCCTGATCAGCATCTGCTTCCTGATGACTTGATGGCATCAGATCCATGTCTTAAAGTACAAGTCAAATCAAAACTAACCATATTGATTTTTGTTAGCTTACATTGCCATTTTGAGGTGAACAGTTCAACTGTTCGTGTCTTTACAAAAAAAAAACAATTGTTTGCCCTTGAAATCTTTAATTGAAATCTGAAAGTGCACTACCTGATCCTTTTTTTAAATATTTTTTTCGGGGTTTTCACCTTTAATTGACAGGACAGTAGAGAGTATTGACAGGAAAGTGTGGAGAGCAGAAAGAGGAGAAGGATTGGCATAGGACCGCGAGGCGGGAATCGAACTCGGGTCGCCGTGATCAACGTGTCGATGCACTAACCACTAAACCACTGGCGCAGACAATTGTTTCTTGTTAAATTGTCAGATTACGTCTGTCTGAGGTAACATATATTAAATATGTTAGCCTCGCCCCTCCAGCTGTCAGTTTTGACAACAAACAGAAATGGGGAGGAGGAGGAGTCTGTTAGCTTGTAATAACTCTCCCCAAACCCACTTACAGATCTTGGCTACTTTACATCCAATCAGCTCGCAGTAGAAAAAACAGGCCACGCCCACTGCTTTCTCATTTAATATTTCGTTTCTCTACGAACTGCGTCACATAACGGAAAAAAAAAATGGTCGCAGCTTTAGGTTCAGGTGGACTGCGCATGAACTGGAATCTGTGATTAATATTTTCTTTTTGTGTGTGTTTTTTGTTTTCACGATATAATTCAGTATAGTAAAGTCAGACCCCTATATTTTTGCGAATATTTTTATTTATTTATTTTTTTGTCTCTTTCTCCGATTTCATTCCCCGGAGCATCTGACATTGTGTACCTCACTCAGGACATTCGTTAGGGCCTCCCCTACCGTAATACACCTAAAACACGGATTGCCGCAAAACTCGTGGAAGTGTTTTCTCTCATCAACAGCAGGGAAAGAGTTAAGCAAATTCATTTATCGATTTGATGCACATCATAATACCAGCCATACATGTAACGCAAAAATAATGTCCTTCAATTCGGTCACGTCCAGCAGCCGTCATTACTGAACCAATCTCCCGTAAATACCTAAAACAATTAATTGCAAACTAAAAGAAATAAGATTTAATTATATGGTTTGGAATTGGATGTTTTATGAGATTGTTTAATTTTCTGCTATTATTTTGCGTTTATTAAAATTAAGAATTTTGCAGGATCGTAAAAATTTGGACTTTTTGTTGATTTTTGTGTTGGATTCAGCAATCAATCAAAATCGTGAAAAACTAGGGGATGTAAAGTAGGCATTTCATTCAGAAAAGGGTTTGGGGGGAGTTATTACAAGCTAACAGACACCACCCCCTCACCATTTCTGTTTGATGTCAAAATGGGGTAGGCTTTATTTTGCACATCATTGACAAATGCTGTGACAGCCTTCAGGTTAACATCAACAGAAGGACCGACACTCCAAACACCAAAGCAAATAATCAGACTTTTATTGTAGATTACCAAAACAAACCTTTTTTTTCAATGGATTAACTTGCACAGATTAATTATTCACTCTAAGAATAACAATGTGAGCTAGAAAAATATACATTGTAAATTACATTGAAACACATTGGAAAAAAATACATTGTAAGTGGTGTTAGTGAGGCCAGCAGGGGGCGCTCAACCTGCGGTCTGTGTGAGTCCTAATGCCCCAGTGTAGTGAAGGGGACACTATACTGTCAGTGAGCGCCGTCTTTCAGATGAGACGTTAAACTGAGGTCCTGACTCTCTGAGGTCATTAAAAATCCCATGCCACTTCTTATAAAGAGTAGGGGTGTAATCCCGGTGTTTTGGCCAAATTCCCTTAATCGGCTCTTACCCATCATGGTCTCCCAATCATCCCCATTCACTAAATTGGCTCTATCACTGTCTCTCCACTCCCCCAATAGTTGGTGTGTGGTGAGCGCACTGACGCTGTTGTCCTGTAGCTGTGGTAGCATCATCCAAGTGGATGCTGCACACTGGTGGTGGTGTGGAGAGATCTCCCCTCATGATTGTGAAGCACGTGGGTGTATGGCCATACACAATATATACGCTATATAAATACACATTACATTACTAAAATACACATTACAAATTTTGATTTCAAGCGAACTCTAAGGCATACTGTTACAATACTGCGGAAAGGGACAGTTCACCCAAAAACTTTAATTCTGCCCCCTATTACTCATCCTCTATACTTGTTCTAAACCTATTTGAGTTTTGTTCTTCTGTCAAACACAAAGGAAGATATACTGAAGAATGTTGGGAACCTGAAGCCATTGACTTACATAGTGTTTTTCTTCATACTATAGATCAGTGTTTCCCAACCCTGTTCCTGGAGGCACACCAACAGTACATATTTTTGATATCTCCCTTACTGACCCATTAACTTTAGGTTTTGGAGTCTCTGGTGATATGATAAGTTGATTCAGGTGTGTTTAATTAGGGAGAGGTTGGAAGTGTGTACTGTCGGTGTGCCTTCAGGAACAGGGTTGGGAAGCACTGCTATAGATGGGGAAAAATGGCTAACAGTTACCAGTGTACTTATTTCTACTTTTTGGTTTAACAGAAAAAAAGAAACTCATAAAGGACTTGGACTTGATGGTGAGAAATGTTGTGTGCACTATAAGTTTAATGGTATGAATTAATTCAGGAAATGAATTTATACATTTTGTGACCTTTATGATTAAAATAAGCAGTGGTCAACTGATATGGATTTTTTTTTCATGGTCAATACCAATTTCTAATAGAGCAGATATGGATTTTTTTCATGCCTGATATCAATATCTTAGAGATTGTGCATTGATTTATTTTTATGGCACCTTTGAAAGCAGAGTGTCTACATATATGTATAGAGAAGAGATGGATTATATCACTTCATTTAATTTAAACTATTATATTATACTAATTATTATACTATACTATTACTTCAGTGAAAATGATTTTGCATGTTTATTAAATCATAAAATATTGTGAAATAATAATTAGATGCATTTAAAAATATATATTTTCAAAATTAAAAACAAAACTAAATTAAAAATGGATTTATTCTTTAGGCAACTTCTTAATTCTTTTATCCTTAATAAAAGCGTCTTTAATCTTTAATAAAAATCCTGTCACTGTAAAAATAATTATATACTTTTAATAAATTGATGTAAAATATTTTCAAAATTTTTAAAAATGAAAATAGAAATACTTTAAGCAATGTTTCTATTGGGGATTCTGCTGTAAGTGTCAGTGAAAGACTGTCCAGAAAACACACACACACAGTAAAATTGTGCACAGTTTTTGCGTTTTTAAGTAGTTAGAGCTTTGTAAATACTTGCGCTCGCCTCCCTCGCCATAGTAATCTACGGCGACATAGCGCATATGAGATAAATGACGTCAGTACATAATAACCGGTTATGATTATTACTGAACCGATCCCGAATTGTCCGAAGAAACAATTAATTTCGACACCCCTATATTACACACATCAAATTTTTTAGATTTTTTTTTTTTTTGGTTTTGTTTTATTTTTATGTTTGTATTGTTTGGGGTTTTATCAAAATCTGCTTCAATCACATCAACAGCTCCTTTAGAAATGTTATGAATACTTATTTCCCCTAATGCAGTGGTTCTCAAACAGAATAATTTCAAGGGGTCGCGAGAGTGATTTAAAAATTGTGTAATTTTCAGTGATTATAATATATATTTTTCAGTATTATAAGTGAAAGCTAATATTTTCAGATTTTTTAAAGATATCACTGATGAATTCATAAAGTATTTAGGACACATTCAGGCAGAATGCATCTTTGCACTTGAAGCGCAGCGCTCAGGAACAGTTTAAAACTGTTGTCATGTCAACTTGCTGCAGTAAACAAAGCCGGCAACGCTTGTCCCGCCTTCGCGCTCTTCTTATTGGCCCACTGCGCTAGACTGAATCATTCAGTCAACGCCTTCTGCCTTCAGATGACAGGAGATGACAACCGCGAAAATGTAAAGCGCTGAAGATGAGAATGAAAACAACACTGACAGATTTAGTTTTAGAAACCAGCTAAAGCTACAAATAATGGCACATCTGATTACTGATCACGTGGTGAATGTTAATCCACCATCTACACTTTTCCAAGAGTGGATAAAAGACTTCCATTGGCTTTAAGTCTGCTATGAAAATAACTAAAGCGTTCACCGTAAAGTCTGTGGGACGGAATTTTCAGGTAACTGTTTGCCACATCTACACATTTTAAGCACGATAAGTTCTGTTTAATCCTTCATTTAATCACCAGACGCTGTCAGCCATGCAAGTGGCAGCTATATGTAAAATTTAACACCACATACACCATCGCAAAAGGGCTTGCACTGACCAAGATTAAACTAATATTGCAGCTCATGAAAAGGCCGGTATTACTATTAAAATGATGTATGGAAAAATAAGGTATATGTCAAAAGTATCTGTGCAATATCAGACACTATCTGTGAGAACACAATACAGTTAACGTATCGTTAACAGATTCATTAATAAATTCATGTCAAGCAGTGCGTGCAGGGCCGGTGAGCGGTTCATCCGTGTATCTTTTGGTCACTCAATTATGCTATAAAAATGTGTTTTCTTGTGATAACGGGATTTCATAGAGACATATTTTCCTCACGCATGCATATATATATATTTATTTGCTTGTTAGTTTCGATTAGTGTTGATTTCAAATCTGTTCATAAAACTTAAAATAAGTTATTTTTATTGTTTGTAAATGCTTTGGTAGTTTGGGGGTCGCGAGTTCTTGACGATCTTACATCAGGGGTCGCTGGCTTAAAAGTTTGAGAACCACTGCCCTAATGTATCAGTTGACCACCAAAAACAAAAAAATCTGTGAAAATCTTCCAAAAGAAAACACACACTGATATAAAAACATTCTTCAAATTGTATTCAAGCTTGATTCACAGCTTGGTTTTATTTCCGAGTATGAAATGTGATGGCTGAGCAGTGCTTTGTTGCGCTGTTGTCTTGATTTATCGTTCACATTTTCAGGTCAAGACTACATTTTCTTTGCTCGTCTCAGCAAAGCACTCTGGAAAAATGAAATCTCAGGGCAGTATATAATGTCACTGCACTTTTACCTACAGCCTTTATTACTTTGAGCTGGAGAATTGGCTGAGTATATCACTGCAGGATATAAACTATAATAATACTCACCCCTTTTTTTAGTTTCGGATGGTTTGCAAAATAAATGAAACGAGTGATAATTAAGATAAAATAGATTTTAGAGTGGCGGCATGGTGGCTCAGTGGTTAGCACTGTCACCTCACAGCAAGATGCTCGCTGGTTCGAGTCCCGGCTGGAACAGTTGTCATTTCTGTGTGGAGTTTGCATGTTCTCCCTGTGTGATCGCGTGGGTTTCCTCCGTGTGCTCCGGTTTCCACCCACAGTCCAAAGACTGCGCCATAGGTGAAATGAGTAACACAGTTTAGTTCCAGCCCTGCTTCAACACACTTACCTGTAGGTTTCAAACAAGACTGAAAGACTTGATTAGTTTGATCAGCTGTGTTTAATTAGGGTTGGAACTAAACTCTGCAGAGCTGCGGCCCTCCAGGAATTGAGTTTGATATCCCAGGTGTATGGGTTGCAGCTGGAAGGGCATCCACTGTGTAAAACATATGCTGCAATAGTTGGCAGTTCATTCCGCTGTGGTGACCCGTGATAAATACGGGACTAAACCAAAGGAGAATGAATAAATGAGTTTCAGTTGATTAAAGGGATCGTTCACCTCCAAAATGAAGTTTATCATTTATTCACCATTACTTGCTCCAAACTGGTTTGAATTTCTTACATCTGTTAAACACAAAGAAGGTAGTTTGAAGAATGCTAAAAAGCAGCTGCGTTCACAATGTTTATTTTTCCTATTATAGAAGTCAATGTCCAACATTCTTCAAAATATCTTCTTTTGGGTTTAACAGAAAAAAAGAAATATAGATTGAGACCTTGTTGAGGGTGGATAAATGGTGAGTAATGGTTTGTTTTTTGTGTGAACATCACTTTACTTTAAATGTCATTTTTTATACCGAAGAAAGAAAGAAATGAACATATAATGAGGGATTTTTATAATCCTGAATTTTCGCCTAATTTCGGAGATCGTTACTGTCCTCCAGAGGTCGCAATATTGTCTTCAAAACTTAAATTAAATACAGCGTTTGCTGCAAAGGCAAGCCAGGATGCAGAAATATAATTGGGTGAACTGGCAGTGGGCTGGTTATAGAGGCCAAAACAAAGACAGACATTTTGAAACAGGACACACATTTTTAAAGAAGAATAAATGAAGTTTCACAAACTAATATATGATATGATTGATATGCGACTGGTCTCTCATCTGTAATCATTAGTAAGCCAATCAGATTATTCCAGACTCACTATAAATAACCCGTCTAGCATCACTCCCTTATCTTTGTTTTTTGAAGAATCCCCCCCATCCACCTTATCTCCCCCTTTACCAGGGGGAGCTCTCGAGAACTACCTCATCTCGGAACTCCTTACATGCTCATTGACCAGGCGGGAGCCCTGGGCTCAATTATCTCCGAACTCAGGGTTCTCTCCCGGTACAGCATGCCCAACCTGCTATTATTATCAAGCAGTATCTAAGTGTGAACTCTTGAACTGTCTGTAGCATCGTTTTCAGATAAACAAGTATGTTCACTCAGTATGTTTCTGAAATATCTGCAAACATATTATGGCATTAATAAGCTTTAAAAGAGTCAAAAACGTACATACAGTTGGAGTCAAAATTATTAGTCCTCCTTTTTTTATTTCTTTTTCAAATATTTCCCAAATGACGTTTAACAGAGCAAGGAATTTTTCACAGTATTTCCTATTATATTTTTTCTTCTGGAGAAAATCTTATTTGTTTTATTTATTTCAGCTAGAATAAAAGCAGTTTTAAAAAAAAAATACATTTTAAGGTCAATATTATTAGCCCCTTTAAGCAGTATTTGTTTTCTATAGTCTACAGAACAAACCACTGTTATACAATGACTTGCCTAATTACCCTAACCTGCCTAGTTAACCTAATTAAGCCTTTAAATGTCACTTTAAGCCAGAGGTGTCCAAACTCGGTCCTGGAGGGCCGGTGTCCTGCATATTTTAGTTCCAACCCCAATTAAACACACCTGAACCAGCTAATCAAGCTCTTTCTAGGTACACTAGAAACTTCCAGATGGGTGTGTTAAAGGAAGTTGGAGCTAAACTGTGCAGGACACCGGCCCTCCAGGACCGAGCTTGGACACCCCTGCTTTAAGCTGTATACTAGTATCTTAAAAAAATATCTAGTCAAATATTATTTACTGTCATCATGGCAAAGATAAAATAAATCAATTATTAGAGATGAGTTATTAAAACTATTATGTTTAGAAATGTGTTGAAAAAAATCTGCTCTCCGTTAAACAGAAATTGGGGGAAAATATACAGGGGGGCTAATAATGCTAACTGTACAGCACGTTTAATAACTGCTATTATGTCACTGTTGTTCAGTAAACTGCCTGAACTGTAATAAATGCTGTGTTTTCTTTCATCTGCAGACTCGTTGCAGGCTCAGCTGATCAGCATGGGTGTGATACCAACACTGGTGCGACTGCTGGGGGTTCATTCCCAAAACACGCCGCTCACAGAAATGTGTCTCATCGCATTCGGCAACCTGGCAGAGCTCGGTGAGATCCCGATTTCATTGTCACATTGGACAACTGCATGCATTATAATACAAGGAAGGTCAGAATTATTAGCCCCCCTTTATATTTTTCTCCCAATTTCTCTTAAACAGAAAGAAGATTTTCCCAACACATTTCTAAACATAATAGTTTTAATAACTCATTTCTAATAACTGATTTATTTTATCTTTGTCATGATGACAGTAAATAATATTAGACTAGATATTCTTCAGGATACTAGTATTCAGCTTAAAGTGACATTTAAAGGCTTAATTAGGTTAAGTTAGGGTAATTAGGAAAGTCATTGTATAACGATGGTTTGTTCTGTAGACAATTGAAAACAAAAATAGCTTAAAGGGCTAATAATATTGACCTTAAAATGGTTTTAAATAAATTAAAGCTGCTTTTATTCTAGCTGAAATAAAACAAATAAGAATTTCTCCAGAAGAAAAGATATTATAGGAAACACTGTGAAAAATGTCTTGCTCTGTTTGAAAAGGACACAAAATTGGCAGGAGTTAATTTAGATTTTAACTGCATATTAGATGATATTTCATAAGGCTGATGCTTCTCTTTTGGATGCTCCTTCATTAGAGTCCAGTAAGGAACAGTTCGCCTCCACGAATATTGCAGAGGAACTGGTGCGGCTCTTCCGAAAGCAGGCGGAGCACGAGAAGAAGGAGATGATCTTTGAGGTTTTGGCGCCTCTCGCTGAGAATGGTGAGAAGCATTAATTAATTATTGGACACTCAATATTTCACAGCGGAATGAACCGCCAACTTATATAGCATATGTTTTACGCTGCGGATGTCCTTTCAGCTGCAACCCAGTACTGGGAAACACCCGTACACTCTCACATTCACACACATACACTACGGACAGTTCAGTTCATTCAATCCACCTAGAGTGCATGTGTTTGGACTGTGGGGGAAACCGGAGCACCCGGAGGAAACCCACGCCAACACGGGGAGAACATGCAAACTCCACACAGAAATGCCAACTGGCCCAGCTGGGACTTGAACCAGTGACCTTCATGCTGTGAGGTGATCGTGCTTACCAATGCGCCACCATGACGCCCAATTTTTTTCTGTGTAGTAAATAAATAAAACTGCTACTTTTTAAATTCAATAGCATAAACAACATACAGGCTAATTTACATATTTCACAGTCATACTAGGAAATCATTTTTAATACAATACAACACATTTTACTCTGATGTCACTCTGATATGCCGTTATAATGAGTACATTCACTGAGTGGTTCAGTCACTGTGTTTAATCCTGTGCATCTGGATGCGAATTAGAGGGGGGTTTGGACGGATTGACTCCCCTAATTAATGCTTAATCCCCCTGAGTGATGTCAAAAAGCTGTATGGGGGGTTCAGTCCTTTAATACTGAGAAATATTTCACTCTGATATGTATTTTAAATAATAAGGTTGATAATTAAAATAATAGATAATACAGTGTTTCCTCTAGGATTTTTTTCCAGCTGTGGAAGTAGACTCTGTTGGGCCTTTTACACAGATCTACCAACTACCTGTGGCATTATTTCAGTGACAAATGTTGTGGGCGCAGTATTAGAAGTCCAGAGTAGGCATGGGCCGGTATAAGATTCTGACGGTATGATAACCTTGGATAAAAATATCACGGTTTCACGGTATTACGGTATTGTGATTACTGCTCTAAAATAGATTCTTTTTAAATGTCTTAGTAAAAAACAAAACAAAATTCCCCCTTTGAAAACAATATATTTTATTCATTTTTTATTTATAATTATTTTTTGGGGGTTTTCACCTTTATTTGAGGGACAGTAGAGAGTGTTGACAGGAAAGCATGGGGAGCAGAGAGAAGGGAAGGATAGGCATAGGACCGCGAGGTGGAATCAAACTTGAACTCCTCCACCTGGGGTAAGGACTTTCCTCCAAACTGGAGATGGCAGACCCCCTTTTTCCGATGGAGCACCATGGCCTCAGACTTGAAGGTGCTGATTCTCATCGCAGCCGCATGACACTCGGCAGCAAACCGCCCCAGTGCATGCTGAAGGTCCATGTTCGAAGAAGCCAACAGAACGACATCGTCTGCAAATAACAGAGATGAAATCCTGTGCTCCCCGAACCGGACCCCCTCAAGCCCAAGGCTACGCTTTGAAATTCTGTTCATAACTTTGAAAACTGTGTAATATCCACAGGTAATTTTAAAATAAACATAGCGAAAGGTTCGTTAAGACTTACATTTTCGCTGGACTCTGGAGACAGCCGTGATGATGAGGGGAGCGCTGAGTAAACTGTAGATAGATGAAAACCCGAATGCTCCTCCATGACATTGGGGCTGCAAGTGATGTCTGGGTAAAAAACAAAACAAAATTCCCCCTTTGAAAACAATATATTTTATTTATTTTTTTATTTATAATTATTTTTTCTGGGTTTTCACCTTTATTTGATAGGACAGTAGACAGTGTTGACAGGAAAGCATGGGGAGCAGAGAGAAGGGAAGGATCGGCATAGGACCGCGAGGTGGAATCAAACTCAGGTCGCCGTGAGCACTGGAGTGCATGTGTCGACGCACTAACCACTACACCACTGGTGCCGACATATTATATTTTTTGAAAGATTTAAAATAGGTTGGAGCAATCATGACAGGCTAAATAATGGAAATCAATCACTGACTTCTGTCTTTTTTTAGTTTAAAAAACAAAAACACTACATTTATTTACAATTTAATACGGCATCTTCAGATATCTTTTCTGCTGGAGATACTGTTGTCCTAAAAAACAAAAACAAATGTAAATAAAAAAATCTTACACATACCTTAGGAACGGTATTACAGAAAGTTTTGGCGGTTTTAAAACATTGACTTATCCAAACCACGGTATACCTTAAAAACGGTTATCGTCCCATGCCTAGTCAAGAGCGCATTCATGTAATATGAGCATGCGAATCTCTTTGCTTGCTCGCCGATTTCCTCTGTTCGTGCACAAAAGTTCTTGCGCGTCCTCAAATATACGCTGCTCAAGTGCAGATTATGTTGTGCGCTCTTAAATAAACACTGCTGAAGTGCGATTTAGTGTATTTATTTAACAAGTATGTCTCCAACATTCATTAGATTTGCTAGGAATATTTAAGAATTTCTCCTATAGACCTACCAAGCGGCATTAATGCATCCTGAAGTACCGTGTTCATCTTAAAGAGCCCATATTATACATGAAATAGGGTCATATGTAGGTTGTAAGGGTCTCCAACAACAGTCTAATATGCATGCAAGGTCAAACAACACTTTCATGGTCTTATAATCTCCATTTATTTTTACCTAATTATCCCAGCGACTCCCATATTCAAATGAACTCCACATATTCATTTGTTCCCAACCCCCTCCTCAGCGCGAAGCTAATCTGCGCTGATTGGACCAATGACAGCCTGCTGCGATTGGTCGACAGTGACAGGCTTCAGCGCGAGACAGAGTGAAACGCCCAGCTACTAATCAACAATATAAAAGTAGTCACAGTGCATACACGCTTCATAGTGTAAGGCTTTTTTCACACACACACACACACACACACACACACACACACACACACACACACACACACACACACACACACACACACACACACACACACACACACACAACCCTCCTCAGAAGAACTGGGCAGATCGACGTGAGTCTCCTGTCTCCTAGCCGTCACACACTCGACCTGCTCTTTTTCTCACACACACACACACACACACACAAACACAAACACACAAACATCACGCTCCTCCTCAGAACTAGGGAGATCGACACGAGTCTCCTGTCTCCTAGCTTACGATGGCCATAGCAACGACGAACGGCAGTGGAACGCAAGCTCACAAAAGCATTTAACCTTAAATCCGTAAACAAAGCGGCACGCGTCGCGTTTTTAACGTGGCTTGCATGTGATAAGAGAATATAAAGAGTAACCGCGTGTACTGTACCAGGTTAACAAGTAACAAAACACAATTAAATACATAATTTGCAAGCTAGAGTAAACGAGGCAACAATTTTAATCGCACTTACTTACACTAGTGAATAAACCTCAACCACTGACTCTTCACAGTTTCATCTTTGGGTAGAGACTGTCAATATTATCCATCTGAGCACAGCGTGACTTCATTCGACCGGCGGCGTCTGTGTGTGTGTGTCTAGTGTTTTTTTCTGTGTTAGTGGGCGGGGCCGCAGGTTTCAAATCTCCTGGGTTTGCACGCGTAACTACTGGCGAGGCTTGTGTTTCGTAGCCGCGTCATCACGAAACACCTAATGACTCGTTATCAAGACGACTCGTTTGAAGCACTATGAGTCGACTCTTTTATAGATGAATCAATAATTTTAAACACTGTACACTTACAGATTTAAGCCTTAGCTGGATATTTCACTTCACTTAGAGCTGTGTGACACACTACATGGAAGGGCATTTTCAAAAACCCATAATATGGGCTCTTTAACTGAAAGCTTCGCCGTGTTTCCTAGCGTCACGCATCACGCACCTGTCAGTCAGTCACCATGTTACCTTAAAGGGTAAAGAAATGACGCACAGCACTACTATGATTACAGAGAAGGTCGCGCTGTTATAATTCACTTAACTTTTTAACACGTTTCGGTGAGATTATAAGCCGCTATTAAAAAAACAACAACGACTGAACGTCTTGAATGAGAAGTAATGTAGCAGTGGCGGGGTGAATTTTGGTGTGGCGCCCCGCCATGGAAGAATGAATGTAGTGGAAACCATGTAATATAATATACATTTGACCACCTCTAAAACCACTGTGAAAGGATAATCACGCCAATCACTCTATTCTAGGAAAAAGTCTGAAATTGGATGTTCAAGAGCACTGATAGACATCGTGTTCACAAGACATTGTTTTCTCGTAAAATAGTTGTTTGTATCTACATTTAGCCTGAAAGTAAAGTCAAATTACATGCATAATAACGTTTGTATTACTGACCTACAGTAATATCTGAAATACAGTAGCTAATCAGAGAATACTGTAGGTCAGAATACACTAAATATCCCTCAAAACACTGAAAACATAAATACGTCTCATTAATAAACTAGATGTAATTAAAAATAAATGCATAAATGACTGAAGCATGTATTACACAAACTAACCGAAAAAAAGTTGACCCCCCCCCCCAGATTGTGGGTGTATAATTCGCACACTGCTGTGCATCAATGTATGATATAGTTAATGCCACATGCACTGTAATGTGTTTTATATCATCATCATCATCATCATCATCATCATTTTCATCCGCTTATCCGGGGCCGGGTCGCGGGGGCAGCAGTCTTAGGAGAGAACTCCTGACTTCCCTCTCCCCAGACACTTCCTCCAGCTCTGCCAGGGGGATCACGAGGCGTTCCCAGGCCAGCCGAGAGACATAGTCCCTCCAGCGTGTCCTGGGTCTTCCCCAAGGCCTCCTCCCGGTGGGACATGCCTGGAACACCTCCCTAGGTAGGCGTCCTGGAGGCATCCGAAACAGATGCCCGAGCCACCTCAGCTGACTTCTATTGATGTGGAGGAGCAGCGGCTCTACTCTGAGCTCCTCCCAGGTGACAGAGCTCCTCACCCTGTCTATAAGGGTCACCCTACGAAGGAAACTCATTTCAGCCGCTTGTATCCGAGATCTTGTCCTTTCGGGCATGACCCAAAGCTCATGAGCATAGGTGAGAGTAGGAATGTAGATTTGCCTTTCGGCTCAGCTCCTTCTTTACCACAACGGACCGGTACATCGACCGCATTACTGCTGCACCGATCCACCTGTCGATCTCACGCTCCATCCTTCCCTTACTCATGAATAAAACCCTAAGATACTTGAACTCCTCCACCTGGGGTAAGGACTTTCCTCCAACCTGGAGATGGCAGACCCCCTTTTTCCAGTGGAGCACCATGGCCTCGGACTTGGAGGTGCTGGTTCTCATCCCAGCCGCATGCACTCGGCAGCAAACCGCCCCAGTGCATGCTGAAGGTCCATGTCCGAAGAAGCCAACAGAACGACATCGTCTGCAAATAACAGATGAAATCCTGTGCTCCCCGAACCGGACCCCCTCAAGCCCAAGGCTACGCTTTGAAATTCGGTTCATAACTTTGAAAACTGTGTAATATCCACAGGTAATTTTAAAATAAACATAGCGAAAGGTTCGTTAAGACTTACATTTACGCTGGAGACAGCCGTCATGATGAAGGGAGCGCTGAGGAAACCGTAGATAGATGAAAACCTGAATGCTCCTCCATGACATTGGGGCTGCAAGTGATACAAGTGTTTCTGTAGCAAAGAACTGCGCATATGCAGATATTATAACAGTCTATTGATAAACACACACCTTGTACTCTCGCTCTGCACAGCTGTGGTTTGCTGATTAAATGAAAAACATGTTGAAACCGAAGGAGCGGAAGTCTGCTGCCGTTTTCACATCAAATTTAAAGGAGACGGAAGCGATAATTTAGTAGTGTAAAGTTCATGAGCAAGTCACAAAACTTTAAGGGGGGCTGAATAGAAATATAGGAGGCTAAAGCGACGCCCTTGCTGTTTTATAATTTTACCTGAGCGTTTCAGCAGAGACATCCTTCAGTTGATTTGTTGTGATCTTCGAAAAACTCCCACGAAATGTTCTCACAGATGCTGCGGTCGTCAGGGGGCGGGGGATGGCGCAAGTTAAACAAAAATGCACCGATTGCAACAAATTAAGATGCAAGTTACAAAAAACATTTGGTATACAATCTAAAGGGACGCGAATACACATAAATTAGGGAAGTCTATTCAGCAAAACAAGTGAGTGTACCGAGGGTATACGCAATAATTAATCCTGAGAAGTCGTAAAACCCGAACATCTCCTGGCAAAAAAGTAGGCATACGGAGTATACGTGCGTATAGACCCGACTACACCACTCTACTTATTTTGATTATTGCTTTGAAGGAAAAGCAGTGTTTCTATTTGACAGCTGGTGTGTTTCTCCTCCCCGATGTCAATATGTGCATGAGCAAAGCACATGTTGAGCTTGCTGTTCATGCGTTGAGGCACTTCAGTGTCTGATCAGTGTTAGATATGTATCTGCATGTTGGCAGACCCACTGACCTACTGACTGACTGACTCAAAGCTTCTCCTCCAGCTGTGAGACACACACACACACACACACACACACACACACACACACACACACACACACACACACACACACACCTGTTGTGCATGGAAACCAGACACTCCGTCAAATCAATGTGCATGTGTTTGCAGCTGCTTTTGGGTTTGAGAGCTTGATCATGAGCCAACAAAGTAAGGTCAGATTGTCTTATACGTTTTCTAGATTTTCTACGTGGTTCTAGCCGTTTGAGCTTAATCAACATCGTGAGCGTAAACCGCATCTTCTATTTCTAATAGCTTGCTTTCCCACATTTTTGATTATTCATTACTTTTTCAGTTTCAGTTTTTCTTTCTTTAGTGGAAGGGGACCAACAATTTTGTCCACGTCTGTATATATACAGTGGTGTGAAAAAGTGTATGCCCCTTACTGATTTCTTTTTTGCATGTTTGTCACACTTTAATGTTTTATTAGTACTTCTTTCTTTGTATTTGTATGCGATTAAATCAAATGTGGCAATAAATTAATCTAATTAATTACAATGAAACTGCAAAATACATTTGGCTAAAAAATATACCTCCAAAATAAAAATGAAAGCCATTATTGTGTTACATTTTGGAGCAACAGATCAGTGTTCATCTCCCGACTGAATCGTTTGAGTGAATGATTCAGTGAATCATTCATTATCTGTCAATTTCATGTATTTATTACAAAACATTGTTTAAAGGGTTAGTTCACCCCCCAAAAATTAATTTCCTCACTATTTACTCACCTGCAAGAGGTTTTAAACCTTGTGTTGAACACAAAAGGAGATGTTTTGAGGAAGCTATTGACTTTTACAGCATGAAAAACAAATGCTAAAATAGTCAATAGGTTTGAAACACTTTTCAAAATATCTTCTTTTATGTTCGACAAAAGACAGAAACAAGTAACGGGAGAGTAAATGATGACAGAACTTTAATTTTTGAGAGAATAATATGTATATATATATATATATATATATATATATATATATATATATATATATATATATATATATATATATTCTCAATAAGAGTGATTAGGGTATTAAAGGCAAAAAATTTAATAATAAATAATAAAAATAAAAAAAAATAATAAAAAAACTGTAAAAAAAATGTTTACTTCAGCGTCCAAACCTGCCAAACAGAGTATCCCAAAGCAAAATCTGTCTTATTTGGTGATGTAAACATACAGTATGTTTCTCTGGTTTAGTGAATTATTAATTAATTATGACTATGAAGATTACATTTTTCATTCCATCATCCAACCCTGCCATATAGTGTATCTCAAAGCTAAATTTTAGCCTTATTTGGTGATGTAAACATGCTAAATTTGTCTCTGGTTGAGTGAATTATTAATTAATTGAGATTATGAAGATTTAATTTTTTTATTTCATCGTCCAAACCTGTCAAACGGAGTATCATAAAGCAAAATCTGTCTTATTTGGTGATGTAAATGTACAGTATGTGCCTCTGATTTAGTGAATTATTAATTAATTAGGGCTATGAAGATTACATTTTTTAATCCGTCATCCAACCCTGCCATATAGTGTATCTCAAAGCTAAATTTTAGCCTTATTTGGTGATGTAAACATGCTAAATTTGTCTCTGGTTGAGTGAATTATTAATTAATTGAGATTATGAAGATTTAATTTTTTATTTCATCGTCCAAACCTGTCAAACGGAGTATCACAAAGCAAAATCTGTCTTATTTGGTGATGTAAATGTACAGTATGTGCCTCTGATTTAGTGAATTATTAATTAATTAGGGCTATGAAGATTAAATTTTTCATTCCATCATCCAACCCTGCCATATAGTGTATCTCAAAGCTAAATTTTAGCCTTATTTGGTGATGTAAACATGCTAAATTTGTCTCTGGTTGAGTGAATTATTAATTAATTGAGATTATGAAGATTAAATTTTTTTATTTCATCGTCCAAACCTGTCAAACGGAGTATCATAAAGCAAAATCTGTCTTATTTGGTGATGTAAATGTACAGTATGTGCCTCTGATTTAGTGAATTATTAATTAATTAGGGCTATGAAGATTAAATTTTTTAATCCGTCATCCAACCCTGCCATATAGTGTATCTCAAAGCTAAATTTTAGCCTTATTTGGTGATGTAAACATACTAAATTTGTCTCTGGTTGAGTGAATTATTAATTAATTGAGATTATGAAGATTTAATTTTTTATTTCATCGTCCAAACCTGTCAAACGGAGTATCACAAAGCAAAATCTGTCTTATTTGTTGATGTAAACGTACTATATGTGTCTTTGGTTTAGTGAATTATTAATTAATTAAGATTATGAAGATTTAATTATTTATTCCGTAGTCCAAATCTGCAACAGTCTATCTCAAAGCAAAATTTTAGCCTTATTTGGGGATGTAAACATGCTAAATTTGTCTCTGGTTGAGTGAATTATTCATTAATTAAGATTACATTTTTTTATTTCATCGTCAAAACCTGCAAACAGAGTATCTCAAAGCAAAATCTATCTCATCTGGTGATGTAAATGTACCATATGTCTCTGGTTAAATGAAGACACAGTCTACAATTAGGCAGATGTGTGTGTTTTCTGTGTTTGGCTAATAAGTGTTATCTCCCTGCGTTCCTTAAATAGGCCTGTAGGTTGTGTTACAGCTGCGATCTGGACTCGCTTTTTTGAAGATCCGCATGTTGTGCTCAGCTGCTCTTTTTGTCTGCGAGCTCGTCTGAGAATGTGAAGCGACAGTCACATGTGTGTCTGAAAGAAAGCTGTGTGAATGAGTGCGTGTTTGGAAACGGCAGTGTTGGTGTGTGTGTTGTCTCATATTCATGCAAGGAAGTCAAAAGCATCATTGTAAGGAACTTAAAGTCGGTAAGACACAGAATTGAATATAGACTTGACCGTTGTTTACACAGGCGAAATTTTGCATTTATTTTTAAACCCAGAATTGTGACTTTCTTGTCAAAACTTGCTGTAATAATTAGAATAAAAATAAGTAAAATATTAATAAAAAAAAGAGTTATGAATCAAATCATCAAATATTAATAAACAATCTAACTAAGTTTTACACACTAAATATATTTTAGTACAATTTTGTAATGTTTTATTTTCTCGAAATATAAATAAAGTTAAATAACAATAAAATAAAAAAATTAACTAAGAATTAGTTTTACATTTTAAATATATATTTGAGTAATATTTTGTAATTTTTAGAATACTGAAAGTACGTTTTTGAGAATATTCTTTATTTTCTCTCTAAATATAAATAAAATAAAACAATAAAATATTGATATAAATTCGATTGTAGGAATTAGTTTTACATTTTCAAAATATTTTAAGTAACTTTTGTGTTTTTGAGTACTAAAAACACAACATTTTGAGAATAATCTTTATTTTCTCTCTAAATATAAATAAAATGATAAAATATTAATACAAAATTAACTAAGAATTAGTTTTACATTTTAAATATATATTTGAATGATATTTTGTAATTTTTAAAATACTAAAAACACAACATTTTAAAAATGATCTTTATTTTCTCTATAAATATAAATAAAATAAAATAATAAAATATTAATACAAAATTAACTAAGAATTAGTTTTACATTTTACATATATAATTCAGTAATATTTTGTAATTTTTAGAATACTGAAAATACGTTTTTAAGAATGATCTTTATTTTCTCTCTAAATATAAATAAAATAATAAAATATTGATATAAATTTCACTGTAGGAATTAGTTTTACATTTTAAAGATATTTTTTGTAACATTTTGTGTTTTTGAGTCCTAAAAACAACATTTTGAGAATATTCTTTATTTTCTCTCTAAATATAAATAAAATTAAAAAATATCAATACAAAATTAACTAACAATTAGTTTTACATTTTAAATATATTTTAGCAAATTTTTGCATTTTTGAGAATGTTATTTATTTTACAGTCATTTTCATTTTTGTATAAACATTTCCTCGTTTTGAGGGTTTATATTTGGCATTTTAATTAGTCTTTTAAAATATACATGTATTTTTATATGTGTAATATTTTTGAGCTAGTTTTTTTTATGTATATGCACTAACATAACTACTTAGTAACTTCTTAAAGTAATTTAATTCATAAATGAACTGACTTATATGTTACTTTGGCACCTGTCTTAAAAACAATGATGCACTTAAAGAATGTTGTGTTTTACTGCATTTCCCCCATGCTTTCTTGTATTTTGTTTTCTCCCATTTTCAGATTATTTAAAAGTTTTTAACCTAAACATTAATTTATTTAATCTTTTAACAGCCCATTCTGCCGTGTATTAATGACCACAGTGTACTCATCTTCTGATGGCTACTTCCAGCAGGATAACCCACCATGTCATAAAGCACGAATCATCTCAGACTGGTTTCTTGAACATGACAATGAGTTCACTGTACTCAAATGGCCTCCACAGTCACCATATCTCAATCCAATAGAGCACCTTTGGGATGTGGTGGAACGGGAGATTATGTGCAGCTGACGAATCTGCAGCAACTGCGTGATGCTATCATGTCAATATGGAGCAAAATCTCTGAGGAATATTTCCAGTACCTTGTTGAATCTATGCCATGAAGGATTAAGGCAGTTCTGAAGGCAAAAGGGGGTCCAACCCAGTACTAGTAAGGTGTGCCTAATAAAGTGGCCGGTGAGTGTAGTCTTAAAAGTGGAACGTCTAAAAGGAATGTGAAGTGCGTAAATCCCTGACTTTGTACATGAAGGATCAGAGAGAGCGAGTGTGAGAGATGGAGAGCTGTGTGTGTGTGTGTGTGTGTGTGTGAAAAAGAGCCGCTTTGCCTGTTATCATTCAGAGCACAGTGCTGCCATCCCATACTGCCTGTCTCCACGACAACGGCCTACTTACAGACACTACACAACACTGCAGGCTGAGCTCAGTGTGTGCAATTCAGAGAGTGTGTGTGTGCAGTGTGTATGCATGCATGCGTGTGATTGTGTGTATGCATTCATGTGTGAGTGTGTATACGCGTGTGTGTTTGTGTATGTATGTATGTATGAATGAGAGCATGTGTGCAGGTGATTGTGTGTATGTATGCATGTGAGTGTGTGTATATGTGTCTGAATGTGTTTGTCTGAATGCATGTGTGTGTGAGTTTGTGTTTTTGTGTATGTGAGTGTGCTTGTGTGCATTTGTGTGTGCTTGTGTGTTCCTGTGCAGGTGCATATTTGTGTGTGCGTGTGTGTGCGTGTGTGTGTGTGTGTGTGCGTGTGCGTGCGTGCGTGCATGCGTGTGTGTGTGTGTTTGTCTATATGCGTGCATGTGAGTGTGTGTGTGAGCATGTGTGTATAAATGTGTGTGTGAAATTTTCTGTATGCAAACATGTAAGTGTGTATATCTGAATGCGTGGGGCTGTGTGAGTTTGTATGCGGGCGTGTGTGTGTGTGTGATTGTGTGTCTGCGCACATGTGTGTGTTTGTGTAGTGTAGTTTGCATATAGACTGTGAGTGTGTAGAGTGCGCACATATAGAGTGTGTGTATAAAGCACGTGTGTGCGTATAGACTGTGTGTATAGAGTGCATACTGTATGTGTGTACATATTTTGTGTGTGTGTGCGCACGCCTGTGAATGTGAATGTGCAATATGAGTGTGTGTTTAGGTGATTATGCGTGAGTATAAGTGTTTGAGTGCTTGTGCATATGTGAGTGTGTATGTCTCTGCATGTGTGTGGGTGGGAATGAGTGTGTTTGTTTGCATGCAAGTGTGTTTGAGTGCTCGTGAGTACATGTGTTTGTGTGTATGTATCTGCATGTGTGTGCCTGGATATGTGTGTGTTTGTGTGCATGTGAGTCTGTTTGAGCGTGCATAAGTATGTGTGTGCGTTTGTGCGTACATGTGAGTGTGTGTACTGTATATGTGTGTGATTATAGAGCGCTAAAGAAGGTGAGCAGTGTTGAACCTTTGCACTGCAGGCGTCTCCTCATCGTCAGCCAGATCTGAGTGAGCAGGCCATATGTCTGCTTCAGTCTGACCTCACTTCCCCTCCTCTTCACTTCTAGTATCTGCTTGACCAGATTGTTATCCTGCATCTGATGAGTCCATGCAAACTATACGTGTTTATATTTAGGAAATCATGTCATGATATAATGTCTGTTACATCACGGTGGCTGGTTTACTGTTTTTGGGTCAGAGAATTATGTAATTCACTTGTTTATGTATTGAAGAGGCATTTATGAAATATGGTGTATGGATCAGTGTCAACTAATATTTACTCCTGTGATCAGTGCAGTATATAAATGAACATTTATTTACAGTTGTTAAAAACATAAATATAGCCTTATTTATTTATGATTATAATATGTATTTCTTATATAAACCATGGCAAAAACGATTCAAAAATGTATCCTAAACGTATTCAGACCTGCTTATTTTATTTTATGAAAGCATTGAAACTGAAAAGGATTATTTATATACAAGGCTGTGGTTAGACTTTGGAATGCTGATATTAAAATAATGCAATTTAATGATCCATAAAAGATCAGATATGCTCAAAGTTTGTTAAATAACACAAAATTGGTACATTAGACCTTTGTAATGCTGGGACATCTTTAATTAAATGATGTTGAAAAAGATTATATTTTCACAATTTGTTAAAATCAAACAACATTTATTTGTTTTTTATTTTACTAATGAAGCAGGACTCAAACTCAAACCAGCGATCAGCTAACCACAGAATCATTCCACATAGCCCCACCCTAAATGACTGATAACCCCTCCCTAAATGACTAATAACCCCTTCCTAAATAACCGATAACCCCTCCATAAATAACTAATAACCCCTCCCTAAATAACTAATAGCCCCTCCCTAAATTACTGAAAGCCCCGCCCTAAATGACTGATATTCCCTCCCTAAATTACTGATATTCCCTCCCTAAATGACTAATAACCCCTTGCTAAATAACCGATAACCCCTCCATAAATAACTAATAACCCCTCCCTAAATGACTAATAGCCCCTCCCTAAATAACTGAAAGCCCCGTCCTAAATGACTGATATTCCCTCCCTAAATGACTGATATTCCCTCCCTAAATGACTGATAACCCACCTTAAATTACTGAAATCCCTGCCCTACATGACTGATAACCCCTCCCTAAATTACTTATAACCCCACCCTAAATTACTGAAAGCCCTACCCTAAATGACTGATAACCCCTCCCTAAATGATTAATAACCCCTTTCTAAATAACCAATAACCCCTCCCTAAATGACTAATAACCCCTTTCTAAATAACCAATAACCCCTCCCTAAATGACTAATAACCCCTCCCAAAATGAGTAATAGCCCCTCCCTAAATTACTGAAAGCCCCGCCCCAAATGACTGATAACCCCTCCCTAAATGACTGATAACCCCTCCCTACACTACTGATAACCCCTTCCTAAATGATGTATAACCTCTCCCAAATTACTGAACCCCAGACCTAATTGACTGATAGCCCCTCCCTAAATGACTGATAACCCCCTTGAATTACTGAAAGCCCACCCTGAATGACTTGTAGCTTCTCCCTAAATGACTGTAACCCCTCCCTAAATTACTGAAAACCCAGCCCTAAATTATTGATAACCCCTCCCTAAATTACTGATATCCCCTACCTAAATGACTGATAAACCCCTTGAATTACTGAAAGCCTGCCCTAAATGACTGAAAGCCCCTCCCTAAATATCTGAATGCCCCTCCCTAAATGACCAATAACCCCTCCCTAAATGACTGACAGCTCTGCCCTAAAGGACTAATAGCCCCGCTCTAAATTCCAAGACATTGCTTGTTACCAGAAGTGATGAAATGTCATTTTGAGGGGGGTTATGATGTTTGTTGTTAGATTGATTATTTGTAATATTAATTTTACTGAAAGCCCCACCCTAAATGACTGATAACCCCTCCCTAAATTACTGAAGGCCCCGCCCTAAATGACTGGTAACTCCCCTTAAATGACTGAAAGCCACTTTCTAAATGACTGATAACCCCTCCCTAAATTACTGAAAGCCTGCCCTAAATTACTGATAACCCCTCCCTAAATTACTGAAGGCCCCGCCCTAAATGACTGGTAACCCCCCTTAAATTACTGAAAGCCCCTTTCTAAATGACTGATAACCCTCCTCTAAATTACTGAAAGCCTGCCCTAAATGACTGATAACCCCTCCCTAAATTACTGAAGGCCCCGCCCTAAATGACTGGTAACTCCCCTTAAATGACTGAAAGCCACTTTCTAAATGACTGATAACCCCTCCTCTAAATTACTGAAGGCCCCGCCCTAAATGACTGGTAACCCCCCCTTAAATTACTGAAAGCCCCTTTCTAAATGACTGATAACCCTCCTTAAATTACTGAAAGCCTGCCCTAAATGACTGATAGCCCCTTCCTAAATGACAGATAGCCCCTCCCTAAATGACCGATAGCCCCTCCCTAAGTGACTAATAGCCCCGCCCTAAATGATTGATAGCCCCACCCTGAAGTACTGATAGGCCCTTCCTAAATTACTGACAGCTCTAAAGGACTAATAGCTCCGCCCTGAAGACATTCCATGTGACCAGAATTCGAAGGGGGTCATTTCGAGGGTGGATGGAAGGTTATGATATCTGATGAAAGATTATGATTATTTGATGAAATATTTGGGAAATAATGAAGTGCCCAGATACATTGTTTATCACATGCACTACATATAAAATGACATATTCAACTTACAGTTCATTGTCATCCAGCATGAGAGCCTGCTTCTCGGAGCAACGTTGGTTTGCCTTCTGGATCTGATTTTCGTTTTTTGGTCTCTGTGTGGTGTCAGTATGTGCTGCGAAACCCCTGTGAGAGCTGAAGGCTGTGATGTGATCTTCTCCCTGTGTGTGTGTGTGTCAGATGTGATCAAGCTCCAGCTGGTGGATGCTGGCCTGGTGGAGTGTCTGCTGGAGGTGGTGGCGCAGACGGTGAACAGCGAGCGTGAGGAGGACGCAGCTCAGCTCAAGACCGCCTCAGACCTCATGGTGCTGCTGCTGCTCGGAGGTACAGCAACTCACAACACACTTTCCCTTGATGCTTTGCCTGAAAATGTGTTAAACTGTGTCGTGAACTAGGCCAGAGATGGGCAGACCTGGTCCTGGATGACCGATGTCCTATAGAGTTTAGCTCCAACCCTAATCAAACACACCTGCCTATAGATTTGTAAACCGTAGAAATACTCGAGTAGGTGCTGCATTTGAATTTGAATTTAGCACACGACCTTTATAAAAGTACGTTCTATAGATTTCTTTCTTCTGCTGAACACAAAACAAGATATTCCCAAGTCCCAATTCACACTATGTTAACTACAGGCTTGTTACCTGCCTATTATTAAGATGTGAACTGTTTACTAGTAGTTATAATGTATCTTATTCTTTATAACTAATAATCCTGCCCAAAACCTAAACCCAACTACTACCTTACTGACCCTCAATAAGCTATTAGTCAGAAGCTAGCTCTCACATGGTCACCCACTGAAGCTAAGCAGGGCTGCGCCCGGTCAGTACATGGATGGGAGACCACATGGGAAAGCTAGGTTGCTGCTGGAAGTGGTGTTAGTGAGACCAGTAGGGGGAGCTCAACCTGTGGTCTGTGGTCCTAACGCCCCAGTATATTGATGGGGACTCTATACTGCTCAGTGAGCACAGATGAGACTAAACGTTCTACACAGTATGAATGTGAGTAGTACGACTGTAACTCGGGACATACTACATTTGCCATTTGTCATTATCATGTGACCTAACCCCGTCAGTTTCGTCGCTTTACTCCCATTTATGAATTCTCTTGCAGTGCATCATGGGATAACGCAATGTCCATCAGATGCACACTTCAGAAACTCATCACATCTTGCACTTCTCGGATACTATTTTTTTTTTTATTTGG
The DNA here is from genome assembly GCF_903798145.1 of Danio aesculapii. Taxonomy (NCBI): domain Eukaryota; kingdom Metazoa; phylum Chordata; class Actinopteri; order Cypriniformes; family Danionidae; genus Danio; species Danio aesculapii. The sequence goes on from NC_079441.1 coordinate 68,375,635, forward strand.
ACATACTACTTGGCTCACATACTATTTTCAGCATATATTGTAGTATCCGCTTGTTAAGTTTGACGTCACGTGAAGCGGCTTCTGGGACCAAATGCTCTATCAAACTGTATTGGGAGGCTCAACAATGGTTTACAAAGTGATGTAATACTTTCGAAAATCACAATCGCAATATACAGTTGAAGTCAGAATTATTAGCCCCCCTTTGATTTATTAATTTTTTTCCCTAATGATGTTTAACAGAGCAAGGAAATTTTCACAGTATGCCTGATAATATTTTTTCTTCTGGAGAAAGTCTTTTTTGTTTTGTTTTAGCTAGAATAAAAGCGATTTTTAGTTTTTTAAAAAACATTTTAGGTACAAAATTATTAGCCCCCTTGTCGGCACCAGTGGTGTAGTGGTTAGTGCGTCGACACATGCACTCGACCCGAGTTCGATTCCCATCTTGCGGTCCTATGCCGATCCTTCCCCTCTCTCTGCTCCACATGCTTTCCTGTCAATACTCTACACTTTCACGTCCATTAAAGGTGAAAACCCTGAAAAAATAATAATTTAAAAAAATAATAAAAAATGTATTAGCCCCTTTAAGGTATATTTTTTTCGATAGTCAACAGAACAAACCATCTTTATACAATAACTTGCCTAATTAACCTACACTGAAAAAAATGATTCAAGGATGATTCCTTGGATTTACTAAATTTTTTTACGTTAAGTGGTTGTAAACAATTTATTTGAGCTGAATTTAAACAAACAAATTAAGTTAAACAGTGCTCAATTTAATTTGTTTGTTTAAATTCAACACAAATAAATTGTTTGCAACAGTTTTGCATGCAACACTTTTTTCAGTGTAGTTAAGCCTTTAAATGTCACTTTAAGCTGTATAGAAGTGTCTTGACATATCTAGTCAAATATTATTTACTGTCATCATGACAAAGATAAAATAAATCAGTTATTAGAAATTAGTTATTAAAACTATTATGTTTAGAAATGTGTTGAAAAAAAATCTGCTCTCTGTTAAACATAAATTGGGGGAAAAAATAAACAGGGGGGCTAATAGTTCTGACTTAAACTGTATATATGGTCCATGCCTAATATTTGATGGCCAGAAAGTGGTACAATTTTTGATAAATTGTTAAAATATTGGTGTTTAAGTCCAGAGACTGACGTGTACACCATGATTTTATATAAAATTAACTTTAATGTGTGATATGACTGAAGTGGTCATAAACGAACATTTTCTCAATTCAAATGAGTAGCTGCTTGGACCCGGAGACAGTATTTCATACGTCACGACTTAACAAGCAGATGGAAGTATGCGATTTCGGACGCTGCCCAAGTGATCTTAAAGATCTTAAATCTTACTGTTGGAGCAGAACTCCGGACTAGGACTCTGGTCTAGGGACAATCCCAACATTAAATAAAGTGTGCTCACTCTGCGAGTATTAATTGAACACGGCATTAAAGTTTACGTAAAAATGAGAAGTTTATTTCCATTTACTCACACTCAAGTTCTACATTTTTTATAGATTTCTTTCTTCTGCTGTACACAAAACAACATATTCTGAAGAATTTTGGAAATCGTGGATGTTAATTGTTTTTGTTTTGCGACTGTCTAGAATACTTGATTCTGATTGGTCAGTCGCTATATTTATGAGTAACACTTTAGAATAAGTCCCAATTCACACTATGTTAACTACAGGCTTGTTACCTGCCTATTATTAAGATGTGAACCGTTTACTAGTAGTTATAATGTATCTTATTCTTTATAACTAATAATCCTGCCCAAAACCTAAACCCAACTACTACCTTACTGACCCTCAATAAGCTATTAGTCAGAAGCTAGCTCTCACATGGTCACCCACTGAAGCTAAGCAGGGCTGCGGATGGATGGTACATGGATGGGAGACCACATGGGAAAGCTAGGTTGCTGCCGGAAGTGGTGTTAGTGAGACCAGTAGGGGGAGCTCAACCTGTGGTCTGTGTGAGTCCTAACGCCCCAGTATATTGATGGGGACTCTATACTGCTCAGTGAGCACAGATGAGACTAAACCCGGCATCCTGGCCAAATTTACCCACTGGCCTCTGTCCAACATGGCCTCCTAACCATCCCCATATCATAATTGGCTTAATCACTCTGTCTCCTCTCCACCAATCAGCTGGTGTAAGGTGTCTTGCGCAATATGGCTAATATGCAGGTGGATGCTGGACACTGGTGGTGGTTGAGGAGATTCCCCCCATATATGTGTAAAGCGCTTTGAGTGTCTAGAAAAGCACTATATAAATGTAAGGATTTATTATTATTATTATTAATAATAAATTATAGGACTGAAGGGCTTTACTCTGTGGAAAAAACCCACCTGGATGTACTTTATCCCGCTTATAACAGGGCTACTAGATACAAAACATAAAAATGACACACACAAAACATTATTCTGAGGCGTTATAGTTTAATAATTATTTAATTAAACACAAATCTGAGACAGAAACGGATATGGCTGAATGGAGTATACACTAACCTGCGTATTATTCAGTCACAAGATGGCGCCAAAGAGTCAGAAACAGCAGTTTGTTAATAATTATATAAATCAATATTTATAAGTATTTACTGATAGTCAAGATGATTAGAAGTACCCAGAAGTGTTCAAGGGATTTAGTCTCCAGGTTAAAGCCTTTATAACTGCACATGCACTTAATACACAAACACACTTCATTGAACATGTACACATAGATATCACCTATGTACTATATAACTGCATATATAAACAACTATGTTTATATGTAATAACTTTAACTGTTAAAGTTATTAATAATTATTTACTAGTTAATTTTATTTGTAACTATTAAAGTAATGCGAATCAATAACCTTAACTATTCTGATTTTGACTGTGATGCATTAATGTGAGCCTTTTGTAAAGCTGTCCTTTTGTGAAACAGTAATTATTGTGAAAAGCGCTATACACGTAAACTTGAATTGAGTAATGTGTGTGGTTGTGGTATTGTGTTGGTATTTACACTCGTGTGTGGTGTGTTTTTCTTGTAGATGAGTCCATGCAGAAGCTGTTTGAGGGCGGTAAAGGCAGTGTTTTTCAGAGGGTGCTCTCATGGGTGCCATCCAACAACCACCAGCTCCAGTTAGCCGGAGCGCTCGCCATCGCTAACTTCGCCCGCAACGGTAGGAAATCAGCCCTACATGAACTACAGCATCATGGTGGTTATTGCTGTTTTAGGGCTGTACACAAAACTGGCTGTATGTATTTTTTAATGCATACATTGTAATTCAGTACAATTCAGTGACTGTTTCTTATGTGCCACTGTGTACAATACAGAAATATTGGAATTTTAAACTATATGCAAGCTGACGTTATCAGTGCAGAAGTGACTTAATTTGAGGAAAAACAATCAAATAGAAAAACAGAGTTTAAAATGATTACTGTATAAGCCTAATAGCCATAATTCAAGTACTGAAAGCCAAAAACAACAACAACAACAACAACAACAACAGGATGAGTTTTTGGTTATAAGTAGGCCCACACGGAAATTTCCGCAGATTTCCGCAGATTTTTAGCCCATCATTAATTCTGTTTATTTACTTGTGTAAATGTGTTTAAATTTATATTTATTCAGAATTTTTAATTAATTTCTGTAATATTGTTGACTAATATGGAAATGTTCATCTGATTTATGTACAATGCAGTTTGTACAGTAATATTTTCTGTCTTTTAGTAGAGATATTATATGAGAGACTTGCTTTGTTTACCAAATATCTAATTGGATCTAATTGGATTTGCATTTTAAACATTAAATAAACACAATCAATCCTCACAATCCTCACAATCACTGCACTATTTAACATTTGCACATTTAAAGTTTGCACATATTCATTGCACTGATTCAATTATTTGAACTGGACATACCCACTGCACATGGACATTTGTAATCATGTTTATTTATCTGCACACTTCTGCTATTAATAGTATCCTGTACATATATTCATTTATTGTAAATCTGTTCATAGCTAATACAACCTGTATATAATGTTCATAGTACATCCATCTGTAAATATTACCATAGTTTTTCTATAATTGCACTTTATAACTTTTACCTGTATCCTGCACTTGCTGCTATTGCACTGCTGGTTAGACCGAAACTGCATTTCGTTGCCTTGTACTTGTACATGTGTAATGACAATAAAGTTGAATCTAATCTAATCTAATCTAATCTAATCTAATCTAATCTAATCTAATCTAATCTATTAAAGGTTAAAAATATATTAATTTTTATTTCACATATTAGGTTTTTAGTTATGATACTCCCAATATAATTCCGCATAAATCTGCAGATTTTGAGCAAAATTCTCAGCAGAAATGGCAAAAAACGTCCGCAGATTCCGTCTGGCCCTAGTTATAAGATATACAGTATATGTTGTAGAGTTGAAGGCTCAAATTGTGAAATTTTATTTATTTTTTTAATATTTCCCAAATGTTGTTTTAATGAACACGTTTTTAAACCAAATAGTTTTAAGGACTCATTTTTTGTCTTTGCCATGATGACAGTACATAATTTACTGGTTATTTTCCAAGATGCTAGTGTTCAGCTTAAAGTGCAGTTTAATAGCTTAACTTGGTTAATTAGATTTTAGGCAAATTGGGCAAGTTATTGGACAAAAGGGGTTCGTTCTGTAGCCTATCCAAAAAATTAAAATCCTAAATTATTTAGTTCCTAATGAAAATTCAGTCATCATTTACTCACCTTTAAGTTGTTCAGATCTTATTTGAGTTCTTCTGTTGAACACAAATGAAGATATTTTGAAGAATGTTGCTGGCTGGCACCCATCAATATCCATAGTAGGCTAACAAAATTGTATGTAAGTCCAAGGTTGCTAGCAACAAGCATTCTTCAAAATATCTTTGACGACAGAATTTGCATTTTTGTTGAATTTGCATCTGTTTAAAGCAAGGTTTCTGTTCACGCGAACACGGGAATTTTCAAGAGCGCACTTTATTTCTTCACGATTTCGCTCTTTGTCCACACAAAAATGTAGTTTTGGGTGACTGAAACCAAAGCTATCTGAAAACTCCGGCTGGAGGGAAGATTTTCCGAAACTCCGGGTACAGTGTGGTCATGTGGACACTACAACCAGCGTTTTTACCTCATTATGTCAGCGTGTACTCGGATTTCTTCATTCTGATTGGCCAGCATGACTGGGGTTTTTTCAAGCGGAAGACGTGAATAATGCACATTTTGCACGTTCACAGCAAACACATTAAACGCAAGTCTTAAATTCCAAAGTATAAAAAAAAGGCATTAATTAGTCCTAAAATGTCTTAAATCCACTTTTCGGAGGTTTTAAAAATGCAATCAAACCCCATAAAGAAGATTTTGTTACCGTTTTAAAATCTACTTGAATCTCTTTGTTTATCATCACACAGAACAACATTTGTTGGCGTTTGGTCTTTGGTGGAACTCAAAAAATATATACGCTCGCCGGGAGTTTACGTAATTATGTTTGCTGGAATTTCGCTTACGCAAACGGAGTTTGTGGGGATTTCGCTCTTTAATAGCTTATAACAACTGCGTCAACCCATACATTACCTCATAAAGAACTGGAGATGCACCAATCGACCAGCCAAGGGCCAGAATCTGTGGATTTTTTTTGCTTGACTGGTGATGAGCTCCCAGTGTTGTCATAGCATCACCCACAGACACGCACAGCCGCATATAACGTCATTGGTGCTGAAATTTCCATAGTGTGAAATTATCACTATATTAATATAGAATTATAATTACTATTATAGTGTTATTAATATTAATAATGTTTTGAGGCTTTTCCACATGTTATATGTATAATTAACAGTGTTAATGTTAGTTAGGTTGCGTTTTTTTTTTTGCTGCGAATTCTGTGCTATAAAATTGGTTTTAAATTTCAATCTGTGTGGTATTAAAAGTCTTAAATGTAACTCTTGGAAATCTGCAGATATCCTGTACACCGCGGGACAGTAATCTGCCACTGTTCTCATATTTGCATTTACATGTGAAAATACCAAGCGGCAACCTCCCGCTCTCCCTCGGGAGGCCAATACGGAAGTAACTGAAACTGCAATTCATCAAAATTCCGCTAGTCCTGGCTCCATAATAGAGCAAAGTGCAATTGAGCCCTCTGTTAGAATGGCCAACTTTACAGCAGAAAAAAAGGTGTTTACAGCCTGGTACAAAGAACGATTTTGGTTCATATAGCTATTATTACCCTCCATGACAACTGTGAGGGGGGTGAATTTTTTTTATAACTCATCCATTTCCTTTATATTAGGTTATTTTAAGTTTGCATAATTAAGGGCGTGGCCACTTGAGTGACAGCTAGGTCTCGCTGGTCACCGTCACTTCACCTCAGCTGAATCCGGCAGATTAGCCACTGATTTCGGCATATTCATCGTACTTTTGTTTTGTTTTATGTGGCTTTACACAGTCAGCTGCCTTTTGGACTTATTTCTTACAATTATCAGATGATATGGGATGCTGTGTGCATTTAATTGTGCTCACAAACCATTCACGTGGCCTCCGTTTCCCATGTGAGTAAAGATATATTGTATACCATCTCTATAAATGTATTTGTTTTATTTAAGATCATTTATCATTAATATTTTTCTTTAGACCCGTAAAGCACTTCAGAATGTGACAGATTGATTAGCTGTAGGCTCTAGATCAGTCATCTGAAGCGTTATCATACAGTGTTATGCTGGAGTTCATCAATAGTCTTGCATTTACTAACACACACTATATCTGAAGTGTTTGGAAGTAATTCGTGTTTTTCTCCTGTAGAAAAACGTCATAAGAGCAATGTTTAGTGGCTCACTGTATTACTACAGTGTTTTTGAAAGTCTAATCACTTTACTGATATAGTGTACAGCCAAGCACATGTGGTCAGAACACAAACGAGTCGCAGGTAATAAAGTATTAAGCGTTCTCCCAAAGTAAACTCTGTCTGCCAGGTTTTAAGCAAAGTGCCAGCAGGTGTCTGTAGCTCCGCCCACTCTCCGCCTCTTTGCCCTTGTTTGGTATCCCGCCGTGGGTGCGATGACGCGCGATCAAAATGGCGACTGTTGGCCGCGCCTACTTGTGGCTTCTTTTGCGCTCTTCAGAAACCTATGGGTGACGTCACGGATACTCCGTCCATATATTTTACAGTCTATGGAAAATACTTACTTTCTCGCTTGGTGTGAACCCATGATGAAAGTGTCATGATCGCCCCCTGTTGGTTCGGCGCTTAACATGAATCACTTTTTATATTCATGTGGACAGAGATGTTTTAAAAATCAAAAGTGGGGGAAAACTGTTTATAAAAATACCCATGTTCATGTGGACATGGTCTAACACTCCCAATGTTTTCATTGGTTAAAACCACTGTATCTTGTTCACATGCATGTTGAACCAAAAGCCTGTACCAATCATTTACAGTGAGGGTATTTGCATTGTAGCTGTTTTGAAACTGCACATCTGTATTTCTCATGTTCAGATGGGAACTGCATCCACATGGTAGACACCGGTATCGTACAGAAGCTTCTGGAGCTGTTAGACAGACACGTTGAAGAGGGAAACGTCACGGTTCAACACGCCGCTCTGAGCGCCTTGAGGAACCTCGCCATCCCAGGTCAGCATTACATCTCAATCAATCTCTGAATGACAAAACTCAATATGCTCTATAACTACAGTGCGGCAAATATGTATTTAACAAATCACCATTTTTCTCAGAAAACATATTACTAAAGGTGCCGTAGACTTTAAATCTACACAGGATGTTGACGACAACCAAAGAAATCCAAATAAGCAAAGAAAACAAATCTAATTAGTTTACAAATGAAGTTAGGTGTAATAAAATGAAATGACACTGAGAAAGAGTACTGAACACATGAGGAAAGGGAGGTGTAAAACGACATGGAGCGCCCAGACAGCAGCTGAAATCTCTCAGTAGTTCTTTAGCAACCCTCTGCCTTTCGTCATTGTAAATTAATATTAGCTGCTTCAGTCCAACATCTACATTAGCAGGAGGATGAAAATGAAACCAGGGTGGACATTTCAGCAAGACAATGATTCAAAACACAGCCAAGGAAACTCTCAAATGCTTTCAGAGAAAATCAAGCTGTAGAATGGCCCAGCCAGTCACCTGACTTGAATCCAATAGAGAATACTACCAGATTTGATAGACGAGACCCACAGAACCATCAAGAGTTTTACACTTTGTTGTAGTCTGTGAAAGAGTCACACCTGAGAAATGCATGTGACTTCATTTTCCATATGAGAGGCGTCTTTAAAGCTGCCATCACCAAAAAAAAAAGCCTTTTATATAAAGTATTAAATACATTTCAGTAGTTCAGCATGTTCTCCTCACGTCGTTTCATTGTTATTTTTGTGTAGAAAACTAGTTTTTTTGGTTTTGTTTTATTTTTATGTTTGTATTGTTTGGGTTTTTACCAAAATCTGGTTCAATTCCATGTCAACAGCTCCTTTAGAAATATAATTCCCTGGAAAAAACTTAATACTTATTTCTCCCTCTGTTAATATCTCCCTCTTTTTTAATTCTCTTCTCCAGTGGTGAACAAATCTAAGATGCTCCTGGCCGGTGTGTCGGATGTAGTGCTGAAGTTCCTCAAATCTGAGATGCCGCCGGTGCAGTTTAAGCTCTTGGGAACGTTACGGATGCTCATCGACACTCAAGGTATGAATGAACAGCTTTGCGTTTCAGAAAATAAAACGTTTTGCTATTGGTTAAAGCCATGTTGTGATGCTCAAAGCTATATTTGTGTCCAAATTGTCATTTAAACGATGTATAAACGAAGTCACGATAAGATGAAAACTAACAATTCCTATGTTTTTTGGCCAATATGTATTTAAACTTAACCCAGTTTTACTTTTAAAGCACTTTCGACACCATTGCTGGATATAAAAAGTGTTGTACAGGCAATGTTAAAAGACTAAAGCTTAAGATAAAGACTTGCAGGATATAAAACTAAATAACGAAATGGTACAATACAAAGGAAGTTAAACTATGATAACTAAATGGCAACAGAAATGACACAACAGCGATAAAGCATGTTTTAAGTGCATTTTTGTTATTTATTTACTGACATTTTGTTTAAAATTCAGAATTAAAGTTAAGGGTGTGGGCTGGGGGGGTGGGCGGGGGGGGGTTAATTTCATATACAAATGTATTACAAAATGTTGAGGCATTGAAGGATCAAACAAATACATAACATTACAATTCACTGCTTTCCAGTTTGTTATTTTGTATTAAATCATATTATATTTGTATTAAATATTATTCATTCATTCATTTTCTTTTCGGCTTTTCTTTTCGGCCCTTTATTAATCTGGGGTTGCCACAGAGAAATGAACCGCCAACGTATCCAGCATTTGTTTTATGCAGCGGATGCCCTTCCAGCTGCAACCCATCACTGGGAAACACATACACACTTATTCACACACTCATACACTACGGACAATTTAGCCTACCCAATTCACCTGTACCACATGTCTTTGGACTGTGGGGGAAACCGGAGCACCCGGAGGAAACCCACGCAAACACAGGGAGAACATTCAAACACAGAAACGCCAACTGACCCAGCCGAGGCTCGAACCAGCGACCTTCTTGCTGTGAGGCGACAGCACTACCTACTGCGCCACTGCGTCGCCCTTAAATATTATTACTTTTCCAAAGATTTCCTTAGTTCTGTTTAATGGAGACTTAATCGTTTAATAACTAATTTCTAATAACTAATTTCCTTTGTTATATCCTTCTCAATCAGCTATAGAAAAGCCTTTATTGGCTGTTCCAGCAATCAAACACTTGTAACTGCTGACCAGCATTTTGCATGTCTCCACTGGTATTTTTGCCAATTCATCTTTAGCGATGAGCTCCAACTCTTTCAGGTTTGCTTTGCCCCTTACTCTGATCTTTAGCTCCCACCGCAGATTCTCAATTGGATTTATGTCAGGACTCTGGCTAGGCCACTGCAATACGTTAATGTTTGGAGGGTCTCCTTGCCATCACCCCTGATCTTTAGCTCCCTCCACAGATTCTCAATTGGATTTATGTCAGGACTCTGGCTAGGCCACTGCAATACGTTAATGTTTGGAGGGTCTCCTTGCCATCACCCCTGCTCTTTAGCTCCCTCCACAGATTCTCAATTGGATTTAAGTCAGGACTCTGGCTAGGCCACTGCAGTACGTTAATGTTTGGAGGATCTCCTTGCCATCACCCCTGGTCTTTAGCTCCCTCCACAGATACTCAATTGGATTTAAGTCAGGACTCTGGCTAGGCCACTGCAATACGTTAATGTTTGGAGTGTCTCCTTGCCATCACCCCTGATCTTTAGCTCCCTCCACAGATTCTCAATTTGATTTAAGTCAGCACTCTGGCTAGGCCACTGCAATACGTTTATGTTTGGAAGGTCTCCTTGCCATCACCCCTGATCTTTAGCTCCCTCCACAGATTCTCAATTGGATTCAAGTCAGGACTCTGGCTAGGCCACTGCAGTACGTTAATGTTTGGAGGGTCTCCTTGCCATCACCCCTGCTCTTTAGCTCCCTCCACAGATTCTCAATTGCATTAAAGTCAGGACTCTGGCTTGGCCACTGCAATACGTTAATGTTTGGAGGGTCTCCTTGCCATCACCCCTGCTCTTTAGCTCCCTCCACAGATTCTCAATTGGATTTAAGTCAGGACTCTGGCTAGGCCACTGCAATACGTTAATGTTTGGAGGATCTCCTTGCCATCACCCCTGATCTTTAGCTCCCTCCACAGATTCTCAATTGGATTTAAGTCAGGACTCTGGCTAGGCCACTGCAATACGTTATTGTTTGGAGGATCTCCTTGCCATCACCCCTGATCTTTAGCTCCCTCCACAGATTCTCAATTGGATTTAAGTCAGGACTCTGGCTAGGCCACTGCAATACGTTAATGTTTGGAGGGTCTCCTTGCCATCACCCCTGCTCTTTAGCTCCCTCCACAGATTCTCAATTGCATTAAAGTCAGGACTCTGGCTTGGCCACTGCAATACGTTAATGTTTGGAGGGTCTCCTTGCCATCACCCCTGCTCTTTAGCTCCCTCCACAGATTCTCAATTGGATTTAAGTCAGGACTCTGGCTAGGCCACTGCAATACGTTAATGTTTGGAGGATCTCCTTGCCATCACCCCTGATCTTTAGCTCCCTCCTCAGATTCTCAATTGGATTTAAGTCAGGACTCTGGCTAGGCCACTGCAATACGTTAATGTTTGGAGGGTCTCATTGCCATCACCCCTGCTCTTTAGCTCCCTCCACAGATTCTCAATTGGAATAAAGTCAGGACTCTGGCTAGGCCACTGCAGTACGTTAATGTTTGGAGGATCTCCTTGCCATCACCCCTGCTCTTTAGCTCCCTCCACAAATTCTCAATTGGATTTAAGTCAGGACTCTGGCTAGGCCACTTCAATACGCTGATAGATCTGTTTAACGGAGACATAATAGCTTAATAACCAATTTCTAATAACTAATTTCTTTTGTTTTTGCATGATGACAGTACATAAGTATTCTTTCAATTGTTTTGTAAGATACTAGTATTCAACTTAAAGTGCAATTGTAGCTCATAACTAGATTAATTAGGTTTATAAAACAAGTCACTGGATAACGGTGGTGTTAGCCAATCAAACATAATAATTCGTAAGGGAGGTTAATTTTGATCTTTGCATTTTTTTTACAATTTTAAAAATATGTTTTATCATATGTTAAACTAAGAGAGACTTTCTCAAGAAGAAAAATATATCGATATATACTATAAAAATGTATTTTCTCCGTTAAACATCACTTATATTTAACATTACATATTTTTAAAAATTTACAAGAGGACTAATATATTTAATTTGTTCAACTGCATATACAAGTATATGAATAATACAAAAATGCACAGAAAAGTGTGTGAATGCCTGCTAAATGTTAACATGTCAATGACAGCCATAAGCCCAAAGCTGCAAAACCCCACCTACTTACTGCTTGCATTTTTAATAGATATTGATAAGCCTACAAATCCCTGTGTGCTTTACAGATGTTCAGCCCCGTCAGTGCTGGCGTGTGTCATTTGATCTCAGCTGCAGCCTCACAGCAGTCAATCTCTGATAATAACTGAGCGCGGGATCGATGGGCTCTGTCACTTAGGAGCTCTGGATCTGCAGACAACACACACATTTGCATTGTCGTCTGGTGGCACTGGTCCATCCCTGTTGGCTTTCGGTGACAGCTCGGCTTTCGCATGAATATTCCTGGGTAAATAAAGCTTAAGCTGTATCGACAGCATCTGTGACAGGATGACTGTTAGCACTGAAATATTATTATTGACAAAATTACAATAATATTGACAGGGATGGACCACTAATAGAAATATGCGTCTTTCATAATCATAATTCGACTTAAAAATGTCAGAGTTTTGATAAAAAATGAATACAACAAGGGATAGTTCACTCAAATTAAGATTCGTTTGTTACGCACCCTTTTTCCAAACCTGATTTTTTTTGTTCCCAAGTTGAGCACAAAAGAGGGGGGTCGGAACTGTAATTGTCGTTGTCTTTTTATTTTTAAGCTAAAATATTTTCATAATGTTTCACTTAATAACTAAATGAATATTAAAATGACATTCTTTTGTTGGCATTAAAAGCTGGTTTGTAACTTAAGCGTGTTTCAAATAATCTGGCAGTGTATATATTAAGGGTGTAATGGATCACGGTTGATCCGTGGATTAATACATTTTTTTACTGGTAGATTAATCCTAAATTTATAACGATCACAGAGAAATCACCTCTCATATCATTCAGATCATATTTATGAAAGCATTCAGGCTTTCCTGTATAATGTAATGATGACAGAAGAAATTGTGGTGGGTTATATGGGATGTGGTGGGTTTCTTAGGTTATTAAAGGTGTTTTCAGTCACTTGTTTAGCCTGCATTCAGTGTAAGCTGCACAATTAATCATTAAAAAAGATCGTGATCTCAGCAACCACGCAAGATAAATAATAAATGATGGTGATTTGCATATGTTTATTAATCCTTCAAATTGCTGCATTCAAATCTGAAAACGCAAAAATCAAGAAAGAGATTCATTCTTTAGTCTTAGTTATGAAGTTACAAACAATCAAATAACACTGGGAGAACAGTTCATAGTTTAGATAAAACCACTGATGTTTATTGTAAAGATTAAAATCACTGTCATATGCATTTAACGACGCTCAAAAATGAAAGTTGAAGGCAGCAGTTACATTGTTTGACCAATAGGTGGCGACAACCTGCCATCAAAAATATGCCACTGAGTAATTCTTCCAAAATTAAACATCTAGCAATGAAACATGAAGTTTTATGAGTGAAGAACTGAATCATTTATTAAAAATGAGACTAAAGATAAATATGGGTTGTACAAATTATAATGTTAGATTTCTACAGTTAGCGTTATCAGCAACAGTAGAAGTAACAGTGCATTTTTCAGAGTAATGAATATTTTACAATTTATTTTTATTCAGCTGATTATTTTTTCATTGTATTTTTAAGAAGCTTACAGGTTCTGTTTGTTAAAACCAAAAGTTTCTTGCTGTACTGTTTTTGTAATAAATGGAAAGCAACTGACATTTGTCTCCTCCTCTTTTTAGCTGATCTGAAAAATGGTCCAACCCGTGACTAAAAAATCATAATGTGATCCGAACCATGAGATTTGTGATCTGTTACACCACTAATATATATTACAGAATATATATAGAGTCAAGCCTAAAATGTTTCATACTCCTGGCCAATTCTTACTTGTGAACAACCTGCAAATAGTTTTTTTTTGACTGGAACTGATATAGATATATATTCAAGAGGCATCAATGTGGAAAAAAGTATTTCTCAGCTTTTAGTTACCTTTGAATAAAAAGTGGCAAGTCCAAAACCATTCATACCCTTTGCAAACTGTCCCAGTGTATGGAAAAATCCAAAGTTCTACACCATTCCAAATAGTCTAAGCTGTTCTAAAGCATCCTAATGACTCTGATTCACTGGGAACAGCTGTTTTCATCAACTCAACAGGTAAAAAACAGAAGCTCTCTGCTGTTGGTTTGTGGACAGTCATGGCTAAGACAAAGGAGCTCAGTGAGGACCTTCGGCTGTGCATTGTGGCTGCTCATAAGTCAGGAAAGGGCTATAAGACCATTTCTAAATGTTTCAAAGTTCCAGTGGCTACAGTTCAAAGTATTATTAAAAAATACAAGACATTCCACACTGTGAAAAACCTCTGCGGGCGTGGTCGGAAGCCAAAAGTGACACCTGTGCTGGCCAAGAGGATAGTGAGAGAGGTAGAAACGAATCCAAAGATCACCACCAAGGCCATCCTGATCAATCTGGGCTCTGCTGGTGAAAACATCTCAAGGCAGACAGTGCAACGGACACTGCACAACGCTGGGTTCCACATACGCAGTCCAAGGGGTACACAACCTCTCCAGAGAAGGCTCACAAAAGAAGACTTCAGGGGTATGTGGAAAAAAAATGTTTCTCAGCTTTTATTTAAATTTGAACAAAAAGTGGCATGTCCGAAATTATTCATACCCTTCTCAATCATCAATACAAAAGTCTTTATTGGCTATTACAGCAATCAAACACTTTCTATAATACTGACCAGCTTTTTGCATGTCTCCACTTGTATTTTTGGCCATTCATCTTTAGCAATGAGCTCCAACTCTTTAAGGATCTTTAGCTCCCTCCACAGATTCTCAATTGGATTTATGTCAGGACTCTGACTGGGCCACTGCAAAATGTTAATATTTGGAGGGTCTCCTTGCTATTACTCTGATCTTTAGCTCCCTCCACAGATTCTCAATTAGATTTGAGTCAGGACTTTGGCTAGGCCACTGCAAAATGTTATGGTTTGGAGGGTCTCCTTGCCTATACTCTGATCTTTAGCTCCCTCCACAGATTCTCAATTGCATTTAAGTCAGGACTTAGGCTGGGCCACTGCAAAATGTTAATGTTTTGGAGGGTCTCCTTGCCTATACCCTGATCTTTAGCTCCCTCCACAGGTTCTCAATTGCATTAAAGTCAGGACTCTGGCTGGGCCACTGCAAAATGTTTATGTTTGGAGGGTCTCCTTGACATTACCCTGATCTTTAGCTCCCTCCACAGATTCTCAATTAGATTTAAGTCAGGACTTTGGCTAGGCCACTGCAAAATGTTATGTTTTGGAGGGTCTCCTTGCCTATGCCCTGATCTTTAGCTCCCTCCACAGATTCTCAATTGCATTTAAGTCAGGACTTAGGCTGGGCCACTGCAAAATGTTAATGTTTTGGAGGGTCTCCTTGCCCATACCCTGATCTTTACCTCCCTCCACAGATTTTCAATTGGATTTAAGTCAGGGCTCTGACTGGGCCACTGCAATACGTTAATGTTTTTGTCTGCTAACAATTTCGTCGTAGTTGGTTTGAACTATCTACTGGTGCCAAAAGCCAAGTTTCTCTGCAGATTTCTTCATGTAATTTTAATCCATTTCTGCTTTTTCATGGTGCAGTTTACTGTAATTAGGCTTCCTGTTCACTTGCTAAACCAGATTCATAATCTAGCCCAGATTTAACAGGATGGCCCTATTCCCATACACTGTGACAGTTTGCAAAGGGTATGAATAATTTTGGACATGCCACTTTTTGTTCAAAGGTAAATTAAAGCTGATCAATATTTTTGTCCACAATGATGCCTCTTGTACATTGTCTTATTATATTTTGAAAGAAACCTGTGTCATTTCCAGTCGAGAAAAAAAGACTTGCTGGTTGAATAAAAGTAACTTTACCTCAGAATTTGCCCGGGGTATGAATAGTTTCGGGCTTGGCTCTGTATAGAGATATGGATTTTTTTCCCCCAAAGCTTAACACGTGTTAAGATTCAGCAACAAGCAATTTGGCTTTCTGCACCAAACACAACATGACAGAAATATTCAAATACTAGTCATTCATTAAAATATCAGCTTCTTGACTCCAGACAAAATGGTAAGGTTTAATTAATCTAATAATACATATTAAACATCTTTAACATTATTAACAGGCTACTGAGTAACTGATGTTGTTGGAGTCACAGTTCTGACTTTTACTTTCAAATCGTTTGCTAGTTATTTTATTTTCAAGATCTGAGGTGAACTATCAGCTTCTGCTTTAGTATGGCAATAACTGTTAGGTAAAATGGTGTTCAGACTCACATTGGGAACATTTAACGTTGAATAAAGCACATAATCAGTACCTGAGGTGATCATTGTCATAGTGGTTTATGCTGTTGTTCTGCCACGTCACAGAAATAGAAAGCATTTCTAAAATAGAAATGTCCTTTAAACGTTACAGTTTTAACATGGAGAAGATACAGATGTTGCGTGTAGTTAGGACATGGTGTAAGGCTTTTTATTACTTCTGTGTGTGTTTTGCAGCATGGTGTGTGTTTCAGTTAGATGATGTTTATCTTTCTCTCTCTCTCTCTCTCTCTCTCTCTCTATATATATATATATATATATATATATATATATATATATATATCTCTCTCTCTCTCTCTCTCTCTCTCTCTCTCTCTCTCTTTCTCTCTGTATGTGCATGTGTGTCAGCTGATGCGGCGGAGCAGCTTGGCACAAACGTGAAGCTGGTAGAGCGTTTGGCGGAGTGGTGTGAAGCCAAAGACCACGCAGGCGTGATGGGAGAGTCAAACCGACTGCTTTCTGCTCTCATCCGACACAGCAAATCCAAGGTCTCACACTGATTCACTTCACACACTCTGTGTCTACACACGCTTCATCACAACACGCATCCTTACACTATTTACAGTTGAAGTCAGAATTATTAGCCCTCCTGAATTATTAGTATATTTTTCCCCCAATTTCTGTTTAACAGAGCGAAGATTTTCCCAACACATTTCTAAACATAATAGTTTTAATAACTCATTTCTAATAACTGATTTATTTTATCCTTGCAATGATGACAGTAAATAATATTTGACTAGATATTCTTCAAGACACTTCTATACAGCTTAAAGTGACATATAAGGCTTAACTCGGTTAATTAGGCAAGTCATTGTATAACAGTGGTTTGTTTAGTAGACTATCAAAAATAAATATTGTTTAAGGGGCTAATAATTTTGACCTTAAAATGGTTTTAAAAAATTAAAAAACGCTTTTATTATATTTTTATATATTTAGGAAATATTTAAAAAAGAAAAGAAAAATCAAAGCAGGGCGACTTATTTTGAATTCAACTGTATGTAATATCCTCTGATATGGAGAGCCTAATTCCATAATTTTTTTCACATAAAATACTGTATTATGTATATATATATATATATATATATATATATATATATATATATATATATATATATATATATATATATATCATTCAAATATGCAAATGTCTTATTTATAATAAAAATGTACCGTTGCCTTGACAACTAACTGAAATAAATGTATAAATAAGTAGGTTTACTGAAATCAGAATAAAATCAAGCTAAATTCCTGTTTTTTTTTTTCTAGATCATATTTTGTTCACATACGGTGTAATATAGTATTATTGTAAATTACTTGTATTATTATATTCGGTGACACTCCATTTGAGTGTTAGACTGTCTGCTTAATATCCGTTGATACTGCTCCTTCAACAGACATTTAACTGACTATTAGGCCCTCACGGAATCTCCGCGTGCAGAATTCCGCAGATTTTTAGCCCATCATTGAGTCTATTGATTTACTTGTGTAAATGTGTGTAAATTCATATATATTCAGTTTTTAAATTAATTACAGTAATGTTATTGACTAATATGAAAATTTTTAAATGGTTTATTTACAATATAGTTTGTACAGTAATATTTTCTGTCTTTTAGTTGAGATATTATATGAGAGACTTGCTTTTTTTACCAAATAAAGGGAATCTAATTGGATTTGCATTGTAAACATTAAATACAAGTTAAAAATGTATTATTTTTTATTTCATATATTAAGGTTTCAGTTATGATACTCCCAAAATAATTCTGCATAAATCCGCAGATTTTAAACAAAATTCTGCGCAGAAATAGCAAAAAATGTCTGCAGATTCCGTGTGGGCCTAACTATAAGAAACTTTGCAAATGCATGTCAACTTACACTAACCCCAACCCTAACCCCAACTTAACAGTCTCCTTGTAATCTAATGACAATTAGTTGGCATGTAGATGCAATGTAACTTAAATAAAAAAAAAAAATGAAGTGTGACCGTATATTCATTTTTTAATAATCATTATATATAAATATAGATATATTAGTAAATGCATTAACTAATGGACCATTATTCCAAAGCAGGGATGTCAAACTCAATTCCCGGAGGGCCGCATCCCTGCACAGTTTAGTTCCAGCCCTGCTTCAACACACTTACCTGTAGGTTTCAAACAAGACTGAAAGACTTAATTAGTTAGGGTTGAAACTAAACTGTGCAGAGCTGCGGCCCTCCAGGAATTGAGTTTGACATCCCTGTTGTAAAGTGTTACCACAAGTTTTTTTTTAATGTTTTGGTTCTATTTTAGTGGTCAAATAAAACTTTACACATCAAATAGCATGTCTAGTTATTCATTCATTCATTCATTCATTCATTCGTTTTCCTTCGGCTTAGACCCTGTATTTATCAGGGGTCGCCACTGTGGAATGAACCGCCAACTTATCTAGCATATGTTTTACACAGCGGATACCCTTCCATCTGCAACCCAGTACTGGGAAACATCCATACACTCTCATTCACACTCATACACTACAGCCAATTTAGTTTATTCAATTCACCTATAGTGCATGTGTTTGGACTGCGGGGGAAACTGGAGCACCCAGAGGAAACCAACGCCAACACGGGGAGAACATGCAAACTCCACACAGAAATGTCAACTGACCCAGCCGGGACTCAAACCAGCGGCCTTCCTACTGTGAGGCGACAGCGCTAACCACTGAGCCGTGCCGCCCTTCATGTCTAATCAATTACTTATGTATTAATGATCTTGACAACAGGCTATTAAAACTTGAAGAAGGATTGCATTTACATCATATCGGTTGTACTCTTGCAGCTGTTTATTTCTTGCCTGCTGTTTCCTCTCTGGACAGGAAGTGGTTCGCACAGTCATCCAGGCTGGAGGCGTGAAGCATCTGGTTCTGATGGCGACCAGTGAACACATGATCATGCAGAACGAGGCTCTGGTGGCTCTGGGGCTCATTGCTGCTCTCCATTTGGGTAAACAACTCACATCACACTGACCTCAATGGGTCATTTTATATAGTCACAGTAAGGTTTAGTATCAACACATCTAATTTTTATGTGTATTTTATAAAACTCCTTTTATTTCAGTTTTAATTTCAATAACAATTATTTTATTTGACTCAGTTTCATAGTATTTATTTGGATTTAACCGGAGTTTCTATTATAATTTACACAGCTTGAGTGTCTAATTAAAATTCTCAAATAGCTGAACTTGCATGTTAACACACGATTGTTGAGCTGTAGTTAGCTGTTTTTTTAATGAATGTCTTCTGTGCTTTGTGTTCAGACTGCGCAGAGAAGGACTTTGTGAGCTTCAGTCTGGTGAAGGTTCTCCACAAGCTGCTGACAGAAGAGCACAGTGCTCCCGAAATCAAGTACAACTCCATGATCCTCATCTGCTCCATCATGGGCTCAGGTGAAGATACTACACACACTTACACCAATTCTGCTAGTGTTAGCTGAAGTTATTAGAGTTTTTTTTAATTTATATATAACAATTTTTAGGTTTTTTTTACCTTTAATGGATGGAATAGTGCAGAGAATTGACAGTAGCAAGAGAGAGGGGAAAGATCGGCAAAGGACCTCGAGCCGGGAATCGAACTCAGGTCGCCGTGAGCACCATGGTGCTATATGTCAACGCACTTAACCACTAGGCTATTGGCACCGACAAGTTATTATAGTTTAGTTAACACTTATTCAATTGGTTTTTAAATACCCTAATCTTGTTGCCTTGTTAACTTAATTAACCTAGTTAAGCCTTTAAATGTCACTGAATACTAGTGTCTTGAAAAATATCTTGTCAAATATTATTTACTGTCATCATGGCAAAGATAAAAGAAATCAGTTATTAGAAATGAGCTATTAAAACTATTATGAATAGAAATGTGTTTATGAAAAATTCTCTCCATTAAATAAATAGAGAAATATTTCAAACATAATTTTCATTTCACAGCAGTGCTAATGTAACACAATTAAACATTTTTCAGCAGACGTTTGAGTGTGTCCTATATAAATAAATAAAACATTATGATTATTGGACTTTACAGTTTAAGACGAGCTGAAATATCAGTTAGTGTAACAAATTAGTTTATTTATCTTCAATCTAGACATGGCACGTTCGCCTTACAGCAAGAACGTTGTTGGTTCGAGTCTCGGCTGGGTCAGTTGGCGTTTCTGTGTGCAATTTGCATGTTCTTTCCGTGCTCATGTGGGTTTCCTCCGGGTGGCCGGTTTCCCCCACAAGTCCAAAGACTATAGGTAAATTGGGTAGGCTAAATTGTCCATAGTGTATGAGTGTGTATGGATGTTTGCCAGTGATGGGTTGCAGCTGGAAGGGCATCCGCAGCGTAAAAACATATGCTGGATAAGTTGGCGGGTCATTCCACAGTGGCGACCCCAGGTTAATAAAGGGACTAAGCCGAAAAGAAAATGAATGAATGATCAAGACATGCATATTTAAAATAATAATCATTTGATGATGTTATAATGTTACATAATAAAGTATAATTTTCTATATATTTCAAGTGTTAAGGGTTTTTTCAGTTTTACATAAATATACCTGGTACCTATATATGGCCTGCCCCCCATATTTTCATAATTTCCATCAGTTTCTTTCGGCTTAGTCCCTTATTTATCAAGGGTTGCCACAGCGGAATGAACTGCCAACTATTCCGACATGTTTTGTGCAGTGGATGCCCTTCCAGCCGCAACCCAGTAATGGGAAACACATTATGTAAGTTTAATGGGTTTAATGGGTGCCTGAAAATAAGTAGATTCTGTCGTCACATCTCTTCACCTTTTCCAAACCTCTATGAGTTTCTGCTGAACACACAATTAAAAAAAAAAGTGTTACAAACCTGTATCCATCGACTTCCATATTATTTTTCCCTACTGTGATTGTGAAAAATGAAATAGGTAGAATCTATGCTCTTAGGCAGAAGAGAGAAACTCTTTTTGGGTGAACCGTCCCTTTAAAGGTGCTTTATGTAAGTTTCTGACTGTTCTAAAGGATAAAAATACCATGATATGTTTGCAGATATTTAAGAAATATGCCAAGTGAACATTCTTGTTCATCTGAAAACAATGCTGAAGTCAGATATTCTGCTTTGTAAATGTGTTTTCTGTGCTGGAGCGCTGTCTTTGTTTTGGTAATTTTAACCCGCCCACTGCCAGTTTAGCCAATTATATTTCAGCACCCCGGGTTGCCTTGGTGGAAAACAGCATATTTCATTCAGTCATTCGGAAAGGCTCTCAAAGCATGCGCCCACAACCAAAATGCGACCTCCAGTGGACAGTAGCAGACTCTGAAATGAGACACAGATTCAGAGTTCCACATGAGGTTATTAATTAGCAAATTCTATAAATATTATGAGCGTAAACATTAGGTGAGCAGGTTACATTATAACCTCATGTCCTAACAACACGCTTCGTGACGAGATACGCAGCGATGAGCAATCTGGCTGTTTGCACCAGACGAAACACGACAGAAATTTAAACACAGCCATTCAGAAGCACAGAATATGCACTCACTCATGTAATGTTAAGGTTTATAATCTATTTAATACATATTAACCCTCTTTAACATTAGTAAATGTAGATGCTGAAGCACATGTTTAGTTATGAAGTTCAATTTCAAACGGTTTATTTTATGTTCAAGATCTGAGGTGAACTATCTGCTGCTTCTTTCAGTATATGGCAGTAAATGTCATGTAAAATGGCATTCAAACTTACATTATTAGCATTTAACACTGAATAAAGCACATGAGGTTTACCTGAGGTGATCATTGTCACCTAATATATCAATTTCAGCTTTAGATTAGGACAGAAACTCCTTTTAATATGAGAAATATTCCTTCTATCATGTGCCATTGCTT
This sequence comes from Danio aesculapii, assembly GCF_903798145.1. NCBI lineage: Eukaryota > Metazoa > Chordata > Actinopteri > Cypriniformes > Danionidae > Danio > Danio aesculapii. The sequence goes on from NC_079441.1 coordinate 68,397,780, forward strand.
TTATTTAGACCAGGATTTAAATCAGCCCTTAGGCTCAATAGTCAGGCTCGCTCCTGTTGGTCTTCAATCTGGCAACCTGCGCTTGCATTTGTTTTGATCCAGGAGTGCAATACCTAGTTCGTCCACTGGGTGTCAAACTTGCATACTGCACCTTTAATATCCCTCTTCTCATTACGCCATTAAATTGTTGGTTTGATGTGTTTGTGTGTTTTCTCCTTCAGAGCCGCTTCATAAAGAAGTGCAGAGTCTGGCCTTCATCGACGTGGTTTCCAGCCTCCGCTCACACGAGAACAAGACGGTTTCCCATCAGGCCTCTCTCACAGAGCAAAGGCTAACGGCGCAGAGCTAAAGACTCTTACAGCTGCTCATGTCCTGCTGCCTGCTTCCCTCATACACACACACACACACGCACACACACACACACAATGATATGTACACAGACAGACACTCACACTTATGCACACAAGCACTTATATAAACACACACACAAACTCACACTCACATAAACACACATACATACACACAAATACAAACATACACTTAAACACACTCATAAACACACACAATCACACACAGAAACTCATATAAACGCACAAATACACACACACACACACACATTCATAAACACACATGGAAACACAAACATACACTCATGCACACAAACACATTCATATAAACACACTTCCATAAACACACACATATTTACACTCTTACAAACACACACACCCACACACACACTCCCATAAACACACATATATACACACTCACGCTTGTACACAAACACACAAAGGCAGACATCACACAAATACACGTACACCTAAACATACGCACACACTCATATACACTCAAAATACACACACACACAAACACAGGCACACAAATGCACACTCATATAAACACACACAAACACACTTAGACATGCGTACTCATAAAAACACACACATATACACACAAGCACAGACTCAAACACATATACATACATACAAACACTCACATAAACACATACACACTCAAACATGCACACTTAATCACACACATAAGCACAAACAGACTCAACCACACACAAACATGCATGCGAACAAACACACTGACACACACAAATGGAACGTAAACACACACACACACACACACACATGTACACTCACTCACACATGCACACACACAAGCACAAACTGACTCAAACACATATACACACACACATGTAGTCAAACATGCACACAAACACACTCACACACACACAAATGGAACGTAAACACACACACACACACACACACACACGCACACAAATGCACACTCATATAAACACACACACACACATGTACACTCACTCACACATGCACACACACAAGCACAAACTGACTCAAACACATATACGCACACACATGTAGTCAAACATGCACACAAACACTCACGCACCCAAATGGAACGTAAACACACACACTCACACATGCACACAAATGCACTCTCATATAAACACACACACACACATGTACACTCACTCACACATGCACACACGCAAGCATAAACTGACTCAAACACATATACACACACACACATGTAGTCAAACATACACACAAACACACTCACACACACACAAATGGAACGTAAACACACACACACATGCACACACATGCACACAAATGCACTCTCATATAAACACACACACACATGTACACTCACTCACACATGCACACACACAAGCACAAACTGACTCAAACACATATACACACACACACACACACACATGTAGTCAAACATGCACACAAACACACACTAACATGGACACTCACATAAACGCACACACATGTACAATCACACTTGCACACAAACACACTCACGCACACAAATGGAAACTCGCAAAAACACACATTCTCTCACGCATACACACAAACGGACACTCACATAAACACACACACACTCACACAAATACACAAACACACACACATCTACACTCACATAAACACACACTCACACAAATACACAAACACATACACAAAAACACACACACATCTACACTCAGATAAATACACACACACATACCATCACATCTTGATTAACAACACACACACATAAACACACACGCACCTCTATCTCTGTCGTCGTCATGTGCCAAGCTGTTGTTCCCTCCGCTCAACCAGAGAGAGAGAGAGACGCGTCCCTCAAAGGCGGCCATCTTTTCTAGGCAATAGATTCATACCCGAACAGCAGCATATTTTTAAAAGACCACAGCTGTGATGTAAACATGGAGATCCACCTGTAAATGAATGTCGGCAGCGGAAACGGCGCAATCATGACACCCCCAAACTGCAAACCAACTCCTGCATGTTTCCTTTTGATTTCAAAGCGTCCCGTTCGTCGATGTAAACGTGTTCTGCTGTTCAAGCCACGCCCCCACACACAAGCCCCGCCCCCTCCTCGTCTCTTCCCGCTTACTAATTTACATAGAAAGAGTAGAGATCGAGTGTGTTTGTACTGTATAGGGCACTCACGGACCTGTTCATATTATTTTTCTTCCTGGTCCCAGTGCCGCCTATGTTTCAGATCTACTGGAAAGAGCTAATCCCATATCATCAAGTCTGCTGTGTTTATAGAAATCCACGATTATCGTCTTATGGATGCGTGGAGAAGTAATATATCTGAGGTACCGAGGACGCCGTCGAGAAATGTGACTTATTATTATTTCAGGTCAGTGTAAAACTCAACAGAAGAGAAGTGATGTTGTTGTAATAATAGAGATTCAGCCATGTGGGACAGTCCAACCATAATGAATGTAGTCCAGGGCAGTGTTTCTCAACCACGTTCCTGGACGACCACCAGCACTTTCGGTCTCTGCTAATGAGCTGATGATCTGAATCAGGAGTGTTTGGTTGAGGAGACCTGGAAAATGTGCAGAACTGGTGGTCCTACAGGAATGTGGTTGAGAAGCATTGGTTTGGAGCAGTGTTTGTCAACCATGTTCCTGGAGAACCACCAGAAATGCATGTTTTGGAGGTTTCCTTTGTCTGTCATACTCATTACAGGTCTTTCAGTCTCTGCAAATGAGCTGATGATCTGAATCAGGTGTGTTTGGTTGAGGAGACATGGAAAATGTGCAGAACTGGTGGTCCTACAGGAATGTGGTTGAGAAACACTGGTCTAGAGCAGTGTTTCTCAACCACGTTCCTGGAGGACCACCAGCACTACGTGTTTTGGATGTCTCCTCTGTCTTTCACTCTTATTACAGCTCTTTCAGTCTCTGCCAATGAGCTGATGATCTGAATCAGGTGTGTTTGGCTAAGGAGACACTGAAAATGTGCAGAGCTGGTGGTCATACAGGAATGTGGTTGAGAAGCATTGGTCTAGAGCTGTGTTTCTCAACCACGTTCCTGGAGGACCACGTGCACTGCATGTTTTGGAGGTTCCTGTTGTCTGTCACACTCATTACAGGTCTTTCAGTCTCTGCCAATGAGCCGATGATCTGAATCAGGTGTGTTTGATTAAGGAGACATGGAAAATGTGCAGAGCTGGTGGTCCTACAGGAATGCGGTTGAGAAGCATTGGTCTAGAGCAGTGTTTCTCAACCATGTTTCTGAAGGACCACCAGCACTGCGTGTTTTGGATGTCTCCTCTGTCTTTCAGTTTCTGCTAATGAGCTAATGATCGGAATCAGGTGTGTTTGGTTAAGGAGAATTGAAATAGTGCTGGTGGTCCTCCAGGAACGTGGTTGAGAAACCAGAGGTGTCTTGCAGAGTTTAGCTCCGGCTTGCCTCAACACACCTGCCAGGACATTTCAAGCCTACTAAGAGCTTGATTAGCTAACCCAGGTGTGTCAGCTTGGGGTTGGATCTAAACTGTGCAGGACATCGGCCCTCCAGGACAGAGTACATATAGTACATAGGTCTCAAACTCGATTCTTGTAGGGCCGCAGCTCTGTTTTGGTCCAGCCTTAATCAAACACAGCTGATCCATCTAATCAAGTCTACTAGAGACTATTAAGCTGGTGTGAGTTGGAGGTGGTTGAAGCTAAACTGAGCAGAGCTGCGGCCCTCCAGGAATTGAGCTTGAGACCATTGATGTGGTATATTATTTCTCAATTCTTAGGGGTTTTGTTTATTTGAGAAACACAAATGAAGATATTTTGGTCACACTTTACGATTAAGTTGTATTAGTTAATGATAATGTGTTTATTAACATGAACAAACAATGAACTATACATTTATTAGTGTATTTATTCATCTTTATAAACATTAGTTAATTGAAATAAAGTCATTTATTGTAAAGTGCGACTGATATTTTTGGAGATCTCTTCACCTAAAACTCTGATGCTTCATAATGGACATTTAGATTAGCTTGTGATGTATTATATAAAGGTTTATATGTTTTATAAAGCGATCACGTCTCTTCAGAAGAGTTGGATTTAACCCAATAATTCATATGTATTTATTTCTTTTTGAGGCGTAAGAGTTTTGGGTGGCTGAAGAGTGTCGTCAAAATGAAAATATATACTGTTTTCTCTTCACAACAGAAATGAAGATATTTTAAAGAATGTTGGAAAGTTTCTAATTGATTTACATAGATTCTGTAGTATTTTTTAGATGCCAACATTCTTCAAAATACCTTCTTTACACTGTCAAAAATACGCGTTTTCTGTTTTTTGTGATTTATTGTTTTTTTCCCTCATTTATTTATGCTTTTGACTTGCATTATGGGACATTGATCTGTCCTCCAACAACTTTTGATGTTGAAAAAATTGAAAAAAAGTGACTTTAATTAACATTTTTAATAGTTTGAAGTGATTTATAGTATCTGGTGCAGTAAATTACAGTATAAAAAATAGAAATATCATACTATCAGTACATTTTCTGTTATTTTAGACTTGATTATGTCTATATATTATTTATTGTACAACATATTGTTTTTAAACGACTAAAATGTCAATTAAAGTCACTGTTAAAACAGAAATAAAGCTCCCATAATGCAATTCATAACCTTAATTAAACAGAAAACTCCAGTGAATCAGAAAATACAGATATTTTTTACAATGTACATTGATATTAGCAAATAATGAACTATATGCAGTAGTAAATAATGAACTATGATTAATAAATGATATACAAGTACTGTTCATTATTAGTTCATAGTAGTAAATATAGTAGCTAATGAAGCTTTATTATAAACTGTGACCGATATTTTTGG